>NC_091221.1:18055763-18092351 GCF_040958095.1 Procambarus clarkii | reverse complement strand
CCAAGGATCAGCTGACGCCATAAACACAACGCACCGCCCTACAGTGCAGCAAGTCTCCCTCTAACACACAGCTATGTTTTAGTCGCGCTCCTCTATCTACAGCACAACGCAACAAGCACCTTGGTAGCTCCGATCATCCTCAACATAAACGCGTCCACCAACATCAGAACTGGTGCAGTCATCGGGAGGACAAACCCTTCATGCAAACTGCACCTACTATTAACAAGAAGAAGAAGAAGAAATGATGCAGGAAATGAAGAACGAAATAAGCAACCTGAAAAGAGAGCTGACAGCAGTAAAGGAGGAGATTAGAGCCCTCAAAGAGAATGGTATCGAGGCTGAGACTCGAAGGTGGAGAAGGTGGTAATAGTTTTTTGGGTGAGAATGCAACAATAAAAGCAACATTTGCAGAAATACTAAAAAAAAAATAACTCTGAAGTAATGACTGCAGTGATGGAGGTGGCCATGAAAGCAGCCACCTCACAGGAGGCGGCACGCTCCACTAGCCAACTGCTGGAAAGGAACAGATCAGTGGTTGCTGTGGGTATTAAAGAGCAGGAAGGCTCTAATAGGACAGAGTGGAATGACAAGGATAAAGCAGCAGTGAATGAAGTACTAAAGTCACTAGACATGGAAGAAGTTGAGCATAGCATTGAGAAGGTTTTCAGGCTAGGTTGGTACAACAAAGACCGAGACCGAGTGATAAAGATAGTGTTTGCAAACGAGAGCAAAAAGGAGAAGATTCTATCAAGGAAGAGCTCCTTGAAAAACGTGGGAAAATTAAAAAATGTATTTCTCCAGAGAGACATGACGAGGGAGGAGAGAGCCGTGGTGGCAGAAGCAAGGAAGAGGCACAGGGCGAAAGGGAAAAACCAGGAAGTCACAGCTCCCAACACAACACCCCCAGAGGTGAGGGGACAACCCACAACCAGCTACCCAGTAACACCAGAGGGGAGGACAACCCCGCCACCCTCCTCTGCATAGAAAACCCCCCTACCCCAAACCCTCCCTGCCCCCACTCAAATGTTCAGCCAAATCTCCCTCCTCCACACCCAATCCCCACCCTTCTACCCTTCCCCTCCTCCCGCTGAGTCCTCCCTCCCCCCTTTCCTTCCTGTCCTCCCTCCCCTTTCACCACCATACCCTCCCTGTTTCTCCCCCTTCATTGGATCCCCCACCCCCTCACCCCAGTATCCTCTGAGACCCTGTTATCCACCTCACAGGTCCTCACACCTATGGAATAGCTTCCCCCACCAGCAGAACACTCACCATGGAGGCGATTTGAGAAGGGACAGAAGAAAGTGAGCCTCAAAGCAATGTTCACTAACATAGATGGAATTACAAATAAAGCAAATGAGCTTGGAGAATGGGTACTAGAGGAAAACCTAAACATAATAGCCCTCACAGAAACAAAGCTAACGAAAACAATAACAAACGCAGTGTTCCCACAGGACTATTATGTTATGAGGAAAGAGAGGGAAGGAAGAGGTGGGGGTGGTATAGCTCTGCTGGTAAGAAAAGGCTGGAATTTTGAGGAGATGGTTATTCAAGGCTGTGAAGGTTTCAGTGACTACATAGCAGGTACCGTAACAAATGGAGGGAAAAAAATTATAGTCGTAGTCATATATAATCCACCACCAAATGACAGAAGACCTAGACAGGAGTATGATAGAAACAACATGGCCACCATTAACATAATAGAAAGATCAGCTTCTGTTGCTAGCAGGAATGGATCTGGACTACTAATTATGGGAGACTTCAAAGAAACTGAACAAAAGGGCGTGGTCTAACTTCCTGAATAACAGAACACCAGAAAGCAGAGAGAAATACCAGAGAACCAGGAATGAGTACGTCAGGGTGAGAAGAGAACCAGAGAAAAGTTTTCAAAATGATATAGCAAACAAAGCCAAGACCGAACCAAAGCTACTCCACAGTCGTATCAGAAGGAAAACAACAGTGAAAGAACAGGTATTGAAACTTAGAACAGGCGAGGACAGGTATACAGAGAATGACAGAGAGGTGTGTGAAGAACTCAATAAGAGGTTCCAGGAGGTCTTCACAATAGAACAAGGTGAGGTCACTGTGCTAGGAGAAAGGGAGGTAAACCAGGCGGCCTTGGAAGAGTTCGAAATTACGAGAGAGGAGGTCAAGAGACACCTGCTGGATCTGGATGTTAGAAAGGGTGTTGGTCCAGACGGGATCGCACCTTGGATACTGAAAGAGTGTGCAGAGGCACTTTGCTTGCCACTCTTCATAGTGTATAGTAAGTCACTGGAGACGGGAGACCTACCAGAAATATGGAAGACGGCGTATGTGGTCCCAATATACAAAAAGGGCGACAGGCAAGAGGCACTGAATTACAGGCCAGTGTCCTTGACTTGTATACCATGCAAGGTGATGGAGAAGATCGTGAGAAAAAACCTGGTAACACATCTGGAGAGAAGGGACTTCGTGACAAATCGCCAACATGGGTTCGGGGAGGGTAAATCTTGCCTTACAGGCTTGATAGAATTCAAAGATCAGGTGACAAAGATTAAGCAAGAAAGAGAGGGCTGGGCGGACTGCATTTTCTTGGATTGCCGGAAAGCCTTTGACACAGTACCGCATAAGAGGCTGGTACATAAGCTGGAGAGACAGGCAGGTGTAGCTGGTAAGGTGCTCCAGTGGATGAGGGAGTACCTAAGCATTAGAAAGCAGAGAGTTACGGTGAGGGGTGAGACCTCCGATTGGCGTGAAGTCACCAGTGGAGTCCCACAGCGCTCTGTACTCGGTCCTATCTTGTTTCTGATATATGTAAATGATCTCCCGGAGGTTATCGATTCATTTCTCTCAATGTTTGCAGACGACGCTAAAATTATGAGAAGGATTAAAACAGAAGAGGACTGTCTGAGGCTTCAAGAAGACCTAGACAAGCTGAAGGAATGGTCGAACAAATGGTTGTTAGAGTTTAACCCAACCAAATGTAATGTAATGAAGATAGGTGTAGGGAGAGGAGGCCAGATACAAGGTATCATCTGGGAGAGGAAATTCTTCAGGAGTCAGAAAAGGAAAAAGACTTCGGGGTTGTTATCACGCCAGACCTGTCTCCTGCAGCGCATATCAAGAGGATAACATCAGCGGCATATGCCAGGCTGGCCCACATACGAACGGCATTCAGAAACTTGTGTAAAGAATCATTCAGAACTTTGTATACCACATATGTCAGGCCAATCCTGGAGTATGAAGCCCCAGCATTCAATCTATACATAATCAAGGATAAGATTAAACTGGAAAAGGTTCAAAGGTTTGCTACCAGACTAGTACCCGAGCTGTGAGGTATGAGCAACGAGGAGAGACTAAGGGAATTAAACCTCACTTCGCAGGAAGACAGAAGAGTTAGGGAGGACATGATCACCACATTCAAGATTCAGAAAAGAATTGACAGGGTAGATAAAGACAGGCTATTTAACAAAAGGGGCACACGCACAAGGGGACACAGGTGGAAACTGAGTGCCCAAATGAGCCACAGAGATATTAGAAAGAATTTTTTTTAGTGTCAAAGTGGTTGACAAATGGAATGTATTAGGAAGTGATGTGGTGGAGGCTGACTCCATACACAGTTTCAAGTGTAGATATGATAGAGCCCAATAGGCTCAGGAATCTGTACACCTGTTGATTGACGGTTGAGAGGCGGGACCAAAGAGCCAGAGCTCAACCCCCGCAAACACAACTAGGTGAGTACAACTAGGTGAGTACACATCCCTCCACACTACCACAAACCCCCACCACACTACCACGCACACACAACGACACTACCATACAATCCACCACACTACCACACACCCCACAACACTGCCACATAACCCAGAACACTACCACAGACCCCAACACAACAACCACACACCACACCACGCTACCACACACCCCACCATACTACTACACACCCAACCACACTAGTACACACCCCACCACACTACCACACACCCCACCACACTCCCACACACCCCACTACACTTCCACACACCCCACCCCACTACCACACCCCCCACCACACTACACACAACCCCACCACACTACCACACACCCCACCACACTACCACACAACCCAACAAACAACCACACACACCACACTACCACACACCCCACCACACTCTCACACAACCCGCCACACAACCACACCCCCACCACACTACTACACAACCCCACCACACAACTACATATCCCACCACACTACCACACACCCCAAAACAATACCACACCCCCCACCACAATACCACACCCCCACACTACCACACACCCCACCATACTACCATACAATCCACAACACTAACACACACCCCAGAACACTACCACACACCCCAAAACACTACCACACACCCCACAACACTACCACACACCCCACCAAACTACCACACACCACACCACACTACCACACACCCCACCACACTACCACACAACCCATCACATTACCACACACCCCACCACACTACCACACACCTCACCATACTACCAGACACCCCACCACGCTACCACACACCCACTACACTACTGCACACACACCACACTACCACACACCCCACCACGCTTCCACTCACCCCACCACAAAACCACACACCCCACCTGGCTATCACACAACTCCACCACACTACCACACACCCCTCCACACAACCACTCATCGCGACCACAGTACTACACACCACCACACAACCACACACCCCACCTCGCTACCACACACCCACGACACTACCAAACACCCCACCACACTACCACACCCCCCCACCACACACGCCACAATGCTACCACACTCACCACCACACTACCACACACCCCACAATGCTACCACACACCCGACCACACAACCACACCCCACCACACTACCACACACCCCAAAACACTACCACACACACCACCTGGCTATCACAAAACCCCACCACACTACCACACACCCCTCCACACAACCACACACCCCACCACACTAGCACACACCCCACCAAACTACCACACACCCCCACCACACTACCACACACCCCACCAAACTACCACACACCTCCACCACACTCCCACACACCCCACCACAAAACCGCAAACCCCACCACACTACCACACACTCCACTACACTACCACACTATCAGGGGCCTCGTAGCCTGGTGGATAGCGCGCAGGACTCGTAATTCTGTGGCGCGGGTTCGATTCCCGCACGAGGCAGAAACAAATGGGCAAAGTTTCTTTCACCCTAAGTGCCCCTGTTACCTAGCAGTAAATAGGTACCTGGGAGTTAGTCAGCTGTCACGTTCTGCTTCCTGGGGTGTGTGTGTGTGGTGTAGGAAAAAAAAAAAGTTAGTAAACAGTTGATTGACAGTTGAGAGGCGGGCCGAAAGAGCAAAGCTCAACCCCCGTAAAAACACAACTAGTAAACACACTCCCCGCCAGACTAATACACACATCTCACAACACTAACACACACCCCACAACACTACCACACACCCTCACCACACTACCACATACCCCACCACACTTCTACACACATCCCACTACACTAACACACACCCCCACCACACTACCACATCCCCCACCACACTACCACACACTACACCACACTACCACACACCCCAAACCAATACTACACAATCCCACCACACTAACTCAAACCCCACTACACTACCACACACCCCACCTCGCTACCACACACCCACTACACTACCACATACACACACCACACACCCCACCACACTACCAAACACCCAACAACACTACCATACATCGCACCATACTACGACACACCCCTCCACAGTACCACACTACAACACACCCGGCCACACTACCACACAACCCACAACACTACCACACACCCCACCACATTTCCACACACCCCACCACACTACCTCACACTACCACACACCCCACCTCGCTACCACACACCCACTACACTACCACACACACACCACACTACCACACACCACAATACCACACACCCCACCACACTACCAAACACTCCACCACACTACGTCACCCCCCAACACACTACCGCACCACACTACCCCAGCCCACAACCACACACCTCACAACACTACCACACACCCCACCACACTACCACAAACCCCACCACACTACTACAAACCCCATCACACTACCACACACCCCACCTGGCAATCACACAACCCCACCACACTACCACATACCCCTCCACACTACCACAAACCCCACCACACTACTACAAACCCCATCACACTACCACAAACCCCACCACACTACTACAAACCCCATCACACTACCACACACCCCACCTGGCAATCACACAACCCCTCCACACTACCACACACCCCACCACAATAGCACACACCCCACAACACTACCATACACCCCACAACACTACCATACACCCCACCAATCTACCCCACCACACTACCACACACCCCACCATACTACCCCACAACACTAGCACACACCCCACCGTACTACCACACACCGCCACCACACTTCCACACACCCCACTTCACTACCACACACCCCACCACACTACCACCCACCACACTACCACACACCCCACCACACAACCACATACCCCACAACACTACCACACACCCCCACCTGGCAATCACACAACCCCACCACACTACCACACACCCCTCCACACTACCACAACCCCACTACACTCCCATCACACTACCACACACCCCACCACAATAACACACACCCCACTTCACTATGACACACCCCATCACACACTACCACACACCCCTCCACAGTACCATACAACCCCCACACTACCACACACCCCACCACACTACCACACACCCCACAACACTACCACACACCCCACCACACTACCACACACCCCACCACACAATCACAACACCCCACCACACTACCACACACCCCACCTCGCTACCACACATCCACTACACTAACACACACGCACCACACTACCACACACCCCACACCACTACCAATCTCCCACCACACTACCCCACCACAGTACCATACCCCACTACACCACCACACACCCCACCATACTACCACACCCCCCACCACACTACCACACACCCCACCATATTACCACACACCCCTGCACACACCCCACCGCACTACCACACACCCCCACCACACTACCACACACCCAACTTCACTACCATACACCCCACAACACTACCACACACCCCACAACACTACCACACACCCCACTACACTACCACACACACCCCATTACACTACCACACACACCCCACCACACTACTACACACCCCAATACACTACCACACATCCCCACCACACTACCACACACCTCACTACACTACCATACACCCCACTACACTACCACACACACAAACCACACTACCGCAGAACCCCACCCCACTACCACACACCTCACCACACTACCACACAACCCAACACACTACCACACACCCACCACACTACCACACACCCCACCACACTACCACACACCCCACCACACTAACACACACCACATCACACTACCACACACCCCATTACACTACCACACACCCCAGAACACTACCATACACCCCACCACACTACCACACACCGCATCACACAACCACACACCCACCACACTACCACACACCCCACCACACTACCACACACCCCACCATACTACCACACATCCCACCACGCTCCCACACACACACCACCACACAACCATACCCCTCACCACACTACCACTCTTCGCGACCACAGTACCAGACCCCACCACACAACCACACATACCACCTCGCTACCACACACCCACCACACTACCAAACACCCCACCACACTACCAGAACCCCCCACCACACTACCACACCCCAATGTACAACCACACACCCCACAATACTACCACACCCCAATGTACAACCACACACCCCACAATACTACCACACACCCCAGCATACTACCACACACCCCACCACACTACCACACACCCCACCACACTACCACACACCCCCAACACACTACCACACACCCGACCACACTACCACACACCCCACCACACTACCACATACCCCAACACACTACCACACACCCCACCACACTACCACACACCCCACCACACTTCCACACCCCCCACCACACACCCCTCCACACTTCTCTACACTCCACCACACTACCACACACCCCACCACACTACCACACACCCCACCACACTACCACACACCCCACTACACTACCACATACACCACTTCACTACCACACAACCCCACCATACTACCATACACCCCACCACACTACTACACACCCCACCACACTACCACACACCCCACCGCACTACCACGCACCCCAACGCACTACCACACACCCCACCACACTACCACACACCACACTACACTGCCACACACCCCACTTCACTACCAAACACCCCCACCACACTCAACCAAATGTAATGTAATGAAGATAGGTGTAGGGAGCTGTAGGCCAGATACAAGGTATCATCTGGGAGAGGAAATTCTTCGGGAGTCAGAGAAGGAAAAAGACTTTGGGGTTGATATCACGCCAGACCTGTCTCCTGCAGCACATATCAAGCGGGGAAAATCAGCGGCATATGCCAGGCTGGCCAACATACGAACGGCATTCAGAAACTTGTGTAAAGAATCATTCAGAACTTTGTATACCACATATGTCAGGCCAATCCTGGAGTATGCAGCCCCAGCATGGAGTCCATATCTAGTCAAGGATAAGACTAAACTGGAAAAGGTTCAAAGGTTTGTTACCAGACTAGTACCTGAGCTGAGAGGTATGAGCTACGAGGAGAGACTACGGGAATTAAACCTCACTTTGCTGGTAAACAGAAGAGTTAGGGGGGACATGATCACCACATTCAAGATTCTGAAGGGAATTGATAGGGTAGATAAAGACAGTCTATTTAACACAAGGGGAGCACGCACAAGGGGACACAGGTGGAAACTGAGTGCCCAAATGAGCCACAGAGATATTAAAAAGACCTTTTTTAGTGTCAGAGTGGTTGACAAATGGAATGCATTATGAAGTGACGTGGTGGAGGCTGACTCCATACACATCTTCAAGTGTAGATATGATAGAGCCCAATAGGCTCAGGAATCTGTACACCTGATGATTGACGGTTGAGAGGCAGGACCAAAGAGCCAGAGCTCAACCCCCGCAAACACAACTAGGTGAGTACAACTAGGTGAGTACACACCCCATCACACTACCACACACCCCACCACACTACCACACACCTCACCACACTACCACACCCCCACCACACTACCACACATCCCATCACACTACCACACCCCCACCACACTACTCACACCCCAAACCCATACTACATAGCCCCACCACACTACTACACACCACACCAGACTACCACACACATTACCACACTACTACACACCCCCACCACACTTCCACACACCTCACCACACTACCACACACCCCACCACACTACCAAACACCCCAAACCCATACTACATAACCCCACCACAATACTACACTCCCCACCAGACAACCACACACATTACCACACTACTACACACCCCCACCACACTGCCACACACCCAACCATACTACCACACAAACCACCACACTACCAAGTCCCCCGCAAGCACAAATAGGTTAGTACAAACAGGGGAGTACCCCCCCCACTACACTACCACACACCCCATTACACTACCACACTCCCCACCACAATACTACACAACCCCACCACACTACCACACTCCCCACCACGCTACTACACACACCCCACAACACTACCACACACCACACCACACTACCAAACACCATACCACACTACCACACACCCCGCCACACTACCACACACCGCACCACACTACCACACCCCCGACCCACACTGCCACACATCCCATTACAAAACCATATAATCCACCACACTACTACACACCCCACAACACTACCACACACTCCAGAACACTACCACACACCCCACCAAACTACCACACACCCCACCACACTACCACAAATCCACTACACTATTCCCCACCCTTCCACAGTACCACACATCCCCCACACTACCACACACCCCACCAATCTACCACACATTTCTCGCGGGTCAATGGAGGTGGTCACGTTGCGCCGCGCTCGTCAATAAGGCTTTATATCTCGGGACATCAGAGGGATACACGGGAAATTCGGTGTTCAGTGATAATACAAAGTGCAACACACCAATTTGAATCTAGAAAACTTATGGATAGTGTCCGATAGTGCATATTAGACAAGATCAGGGGTACAACATCTGTGCCAGGACAAGCACGTGGGCCACTGCATGGTCAGAGTGTACACAACTAGATGTGATAGTGAGGATCATAACAAATAGTGAATAGGAGAGTGAAGAAGTGATTCTAAACGTGTGGCATTGAACTATATCAGTGCAAAGAGGAATAAGGAGCAGAATACTGGTGATATATAGCGACAAGTTGGAGGGACCTACGCCTGGCAGCGGCGTGGATGGAGACAGCAGGCATACACACCACTGTCAACAGTACTTAACACCTGTTTGTGCTGCGGGATGTTTTGAATTGGTGGTAAGGTAAGGCCTCTCACAAAGCCAGTCAGTCAATCGGTGTACAGTGTTATTGCCTTTTAATAGTTAGTCTTGGATATAAGTTAACAAACGGAAACGAATATCAAGGGAAATGTGCGTCTCATGTGGGAACTAGTTTTCTGACACCCAAGTGTGAAAAACACTCCGCTCTAAACCGAGACAACTCCCCCCCCCCTTCTCTCACCCCCACCCCCTCCCACCAAAGCAACAACAGTACACACACTGCCTCCCAACCGTATGGTCCACATATAACAGTCCCACTCTAATCCCCCCACACACCCTCGCCATCCCCTCCCTCTCTCCCACCTCCCCCCCATTCAGTACACACTCACACACCTATCTCTCTCCCCCCCTCTCTCTGTCTCTCTCTCTCTTCTCTCTCTCTCTCTCTCTCTCTCTCTCTCTCTCTCTCTCTCTCTCTCTCTCTCTCTCTCTCTCTCTCTCTCTCTCCCCCCCTCTCTCTGTCTCTCTCTCTCTTTCTCTCTCTCTCTCTCTCTCTCTCTCTCTCTCTCTCTCTCTCTCTCTCTCTCTCTCTCTCTCTCTCTCTCTCTCTCTCTCTCTCTCTCTCTCTCTCTCTCTCTCTGTCTCTCTCTCTCTCTCTCTCCCTCTCTCTCTATCTCTCCCACTATCTCTCTCTCTCTCTCTCTCTCTCTCTCTCTCTCTCTCTCTCTCTCTCTCTCTCTCTCTCTCTCTCTCTCTCTCTCTCTCTCTCTCTCTCTCTCTCTCTCCCTCTCTCTCTCTCTCTCCCCCTCTCTCTCTCTCTCTCTCTCTCTCTCTCTCTCTCTCTCTCTCTCTCTCTCTCTCTCTCTCTCTCTCTCTCTCTCTCTCTCTCTCTCTCTCTCTCTCTCTCATAGGAAAGACATGGAAGCTCAAACTCGGGGGGACAAACCCAAGATGATAATCGCGGCTGGAACAAATTCAGAGGATGGGGTGGATCAGGAAGCCTGGATGAAGGGAGTATTCCAGCAAATGTGGGATGAATTCAGTGAAGGACTGAGGGTAATGAGGGAGACAGTTGCCAACCTGCAGGATGAACTAAGGGCAGCAAAGGAGGAGATAAGATGCCTGAAGGAGACTTCTCCACAATACCAGACACAAACCGTGCCTCAGGGAGACAGGAATGCTACTGTGGAGGGGACCTCCACACCTCAGCTCTCATTTGCTGAAATACTTAAAACGAGCCCTGAAGCTAAGTCTGCAGTTAAGGAAGTTGCCATGGAAGTGGCCTCCTCTCAGGAAGCAGCTAGATGTACTAGCCGGCTGATAGAGAGAAAAAGAGCAGTAGTAGTAGCAGGCATTAAAGAGCAAACAGGGACCAGACCAAAGGAGCGGATAGACAAGGACAAAAACATGGTTAAAAGATCCTTAAAGAGGTAAGGATGGAGGGAGCTGAACAAAATGTTGAGAAGGTTTTCAGGCTTGGAAAGTACAACAAAGACAGAGACCGAATGATAAAGGTGGTATTCATGAGCAAAAACACTAAAGAGGAACTGATAAAAAGGAAGTGCTGTCTAGCAAATGTAGAGAAGTTCAAAAGAGTATTCCTGCAGAGGGATATGACAAGGGAAGAGAGAAAGCAGGCAGCAGACATGAGGAAGGAGCGCAGGGAGAGAGAAAGGAATCAGGGAGCCACAACCCGATCCCTGCAATCTCAGAGGTGAATGGGGAACCCTCCTCAAACAGTGCACTAGCCACAAGGAGTGCAGCTCCACCCCCACATTCTACCCAACAGACAACCTACCTGCCTGAACCCATGTCAGCCCCCCACTAAGTACCCACGTAAGGCACCCTCCCTCCACCCACCCCTCTCCTCCCACTCACTCCCCTCCTCCCACTCCCCCCTCTCCCCAGGACCTCCCTTCTCCCCCATCCCCCAAGCCCTCCCTTCTCCCACATGCCCTCCCGTCTCTCCCACCCACAAGCCCTCCGTTCTCCCGCGCCCCCCCTAAGCCCCCCACTCTCCCCCACCCCACCTAAGCCTTTCCCTCTCCACCACACCCCAAAATCCTTCCCTCCTCTTCACCCACATCAGCCCTCCTTTTCCCCCCATGCCCCCCAAGCCCTCCCCCCTTTACTGCCCCCCTTCTCCCCCATCCCCCCAAACCTCCTCCTCTCACCCCCTCAACCCTCCCCCTTTCACCCCCTTCAACCCTCCCCCTCTCACCTCCCCCCAACCCTCCCCCTCTCACCCAATCCCCCTACCCTCCCCTCCCCCCAAGCTCTTCCTCTTCCACCAGTCTCCCCGTTCCTGATCCTCCCAGCTCCCGATCACCCCAGGCCCCACAGCTCCCCCCCAGAGGAGAAGCAGAAGAGAGTCAGTTTCAGGGCAATGTACTCTAACATAGATGGGATCACAAGCAAGGCAAGTGAACTAAGGGAAAGAGCACAAGAAGTGAACCCAGATGTAATCGGACTCACTGAAACAAACCTCTCTGGAATCATAACGAATGCCGTGTTTCCCCAGGAGTACACAGTAATAAGGAAAGAGAGGGAAGGTAGGGGAGGAGGCAGAGTGGCCCTACTCATGAGAAAGGAATGGAATTTTAAGGAGATGGATATCCCGGGCTGTGAGAGTTTCAGAGACTACATAGCAGGCACCATGACAATGGGAGGACCAAGGATAGTAGTAGCAGTAATATATAACCCTCCACCAAATGACAGAAGACCCAGTCAAGAGTACAAAAACAACAACATGACAGTTAACACTATAATTGAGAGGGCAGCCTCTGCTGCCTGTAGAAATAGATCCCACCTGCTCATCATGAGGGATTTCAATCACGGAAGGATTGATTGGGAAAACAAGGAACCGCATGAAGGCGAGGATCCGTGGAGAGCCAAACTACTGGAGGTGGTGACTAGAAACTTCTTAACCCAGCATGTCGGAGAACCCACAAGGATGAGAGGAAATGACGAACCAGCGAGACTCGACCTGGTCTTCACCCTGAACGTCTCTGATATAAGAGAAATCGGTTTTGAGGCCCCAGTAAGAATGAGCGACCACAGTGTATTGGTGTTTGAGTACCTGATTGAAGAAGGGTTATTGAACTCGAGGAGGGATACCGAAACCAAAAGGTTAGCATACTGAAAGGAAATCTATGAGGAGATAAGAAAATTCCTAACAGATTTAGCATGGGAAACAGAGCTCAGGGAAAAGACGGCCCAAGATATGATGGACTACATCACGCAAAAATGCAATGACGCAGCAAGCAAGTTTGTCCCAGCCCAAAAGGAAAACAATGATATGATGATGAGAAACCCATGGTTTAATCAGAGATGTAGGCTAGCTAAGCAGCAAAGTAAAAGGGCATTGAGGAAACTATAGGAATAACAGGACACTGGAGAGCAGAGAAAGATACCAGAATGCCAGGAATGAATATGTCAGGATGAGAAGAGGGCCGAAAGACAATAAGAAAATGACATCGCAAGCAAGGCAAAGACTCCGCCTAAATTGCTGCATAGCCACATCAGGAGAAAAACAACAGTAAAGGAACAGGTTATGAAATTAAGGATAGGGGCAGAAGGATTCACTACAAACGACAAGGAAGTGTGTGAGGAACTGAATAAGAAGTTCCAAGAGGTCTTCACCTTAGAGCAATGAGAAATCCCAGAGATAAGAGAGGGAATAGCTAACCAGGAACTACTGGAAGAGTTTGAGATTACCAGCGGGGAAGTAAGGAAGTGTTTACTAGAGTTGGATGTGACAAAGGCTATAGGCCCAGATGGAATCACCCCTTGGATACTAAAGGAAGGAGCAGAAGAACTGTGCCTCCCACTCTCCATAGTATATAACAAATCACTGGCAACAGGGGAACTGCCAGAAATTTGGAAAGCAGCTAACGTAGTCCCGATAGACAAAAAAAGGAATAGACAGGAGGCACTGAATTACAGGCCAGTTGTTGGATATTTCCAACACCGAATACAACATTGTTGTATTCTCATCACTTATTACTAACCATACTAATTATTGTAGTAAGTAAAATTAACAACACGTAGAATTCTCTTGTACTAATAATTTCATCTGTACAGTAGGCTAGAATTCTCACGTCACCTGACGCCAGTATTGCGTCAGATTTCTTTACAGTAAACACATTATATCCAATGCGTGTGAGAATTAAATTCGATTCTCCATAATTAAAGCATTCTGTATGATAACTAATTGCAGACAAATTGATCTCTAACTAAAAGCCGAATAGAGCGTTAGAATCATAGCGTCTATCTCGTGATAAAGTTAACGTCACCTATGAATGCCATGGGGAGACATCAATTCCTCTCCCTTATATATTTACTATTCTTAAATTGGTAAATAACAATATTTTGTTCCTCTAAATAATAAACCCGTTCAGTCTTTAACGTTTCAAGCGCAAATGCGAGAAATATTAATGTTCGAGACAATAATTTGTTTTATGAATGCGGGCTCGGCGTGGGTAGAGGGACGCCATGTCAGTACACGTGTAGAGCCGCTCAGAGGCAGACCTGCGCTTACCGTACTCATAAGAAGACGCCATTGCCCAGCAAATAGGGCAGGTGTTATCCATCCTCAGATGAAAGTCGCCACTGTGAGGCGTGAATAACCTTGCAGATAGTATCTTCAGCTAGTGCTGGTGTCAAATAAGGAGCCCTTTGACTTGGTTCCTGACGACACGTGACCAGCCAGCGGAACGCATCATTATTCAGGATAGGCCTAGCCGGAGCCTGAGATGCAAAACACGGCAATCTTAATACTTATACAGTGCCCACAGCTAAGTATATTCTTTTATGTGATGCATCAGGTAGAAGTTTTAATAGTAGCAGGGTGATTGTCCGTTACGACGCACGATAACACCTAATAACAGGTGATTAAAATTTGTCACCTGTAACTCTTAATATTCTTGAATATAGACTTAGTAGTTAAATCAGTTGCTACTGAAAATTATTTGTCTTGCAGCACGAGAGAAGAATTCTCCATGCTGCCTTCCCCATGTTAACCCGTTCCACTCGTCAGTCGACCGAGTCTGGAGAATAAGAGGACTTCCATGGCTTTCTAAAGGAATCTTCATTAAGCTAAGATTTATTTCATTTTATAATTCTATTGCAATTTATCTTGTGCAGAATTCTTTGGGATTAATATGTGGTTTACTGTAACTCATTACTATGCTCATAATCTATGTTCTTCCCTTTGGTAATGATATCAGTTTCAATATTATTTTATAGGATTAGATTATTATTAATTGAATTAGTGAACGAACCACACTGATTCCTGGACGTACTTACCTCCAGTAATAACCCCCCAATGTAGGTGTTTGAGGTTTGTTTCATTTAATAATACAGCCCATTAATTATTATTATGATCATACTTTCTAGTTTTATCCATAGTTACTGGTTTCATCTAGGAATTATCTAATGATCAGAAATTCTCAGTTTCCCTCTTTACTTTAAAAGCGGGTGGTCCTTCGTAATTTAATTTACTACATTAATATTTAAATAATCAGATTCAAGCCCCAAATATCCCACACCAGTGTCCCTAACCTGCATACCATGCAAGCTGATGGAGAAGATTGTGCAAAGAAAGCTAGTGGAGCACCTGGAGCGAAAGAGCTTTGTAAAACAGCATCAACATGGATTCGGGATGGCAGGTCCTGCCTCACAGGGTTACTTGAATCCTACGACCAGGCAACAAAAATAAGGCAAGAAAGAGAAGGGTGGGCAGACTGCATATTTTTGGATTGTCAGAAAGCCTTTGATACAGTGCCACACAAGAGGCTAGTGAAAAAGCTGGAGATGCAGATGCAGTCCAACAAATGGCTGTTGATGTTCAACCCGAGTAAATGCAAAGTAATGAAACTAGGCAGTGGAAATAGGAGGCCAGACACAAGATACAGAATAGGAGGTAAAGTACTTAATGAAACGAACAGAGAGAAAGATCTAGGAGTTGATATCACACCAAACCTGTCTCCTGAAGCCCACATAAAGAGAATATCGTCTGCGACATATGCGAGGCTGGCTAACATCAGAACAGCGTTCAGGAACCTGTGTAAGGAATCATTCAGAATCTTGTACACCACATTTGTAAGACCAATCCTGGAGTATGCGGCCCCAGCATGGAGCCCATACCTTGTCAAGCACAAGACGAAGCTGGAAAAAGTCCAAAGGTATGCTACTAGACTAGTCCCAGAACTAAGAGGCATGAGTTACGAGGAAAGGCTGCGGGAAATGCACCCTACGACACTGGAAGACAGAAGAGTAAGGGGAGACATGATCACAACCTACAAAATCATCAGAGGAATCGACCGGGTAAACAAGGATGAACTATTCAACACTGGTGGGACGCGAACAAGGGGACACAGGTGGAAACAGAGTACCCACATGAGCCACAGAGACGTTAGAAGGAACTTTTTCAGTGTCAGAGTAGTTAACGGATGGAATGCATTAGGCAGTGATGTGGTGGAGGCTGACTCCATACACAGTTTTATATGTAGATATGATAGAGCCCAGTAGGCTCAGGAATCTGTACATTTGATTGACAGTTGAGAGGCGGGACCAAAGAGCCAAAGCTCAACCCTCGCAAGCACAAATAGGTGAGTACAAATAGGTGAGTACACACCCCAACTCGCTCCCACACACCCACCATACTGCCACACCCCCACCACACTACCACACATCCCACCACACTACCACACAACCCCACTACACTGCCACACACCCCACCACACTACCACACACCCCAAACCCATACTACAAAACCCCACCAGAATACTACACACCCTACCAGACTACCACACTACTACACACCCAACCACACTACCACAAACACCACCACACTACCTCACACCCCACCTCGCTCCCAAACACCCACTACACTACCACACACGCACCACACTACCACACACCCCACCACACTACCATACTCCCCACCACACTACCACACTACCCGACCACAGTACCACTCCCCACCACACAACCACACACCCCACCTCGCTACCACACACCCACCACACTACCAAACACCCCACCGCACTACCACATCCCCCCACCACACTACCTCACCACACTACCTCACCCCCACCACACTACCACACACCCCACCACACTACCATACTCCCCACCACACTACCACACTACCCGACCACAGTACCACTCCCCACCACACAACCACACACCCCACCTCGCTACCACACACCCACCACACTACCACACACCCCACCACAATACTACATATCCCACCACACTACAACACATCCCACCACACTACTACATATCCCACCACACTACCACACAACCCTACCACACTACCACACATCCCACCACACTAGTACATATCCCACCACACTGCCACACAACCCCACCACACTACCACACATCCCACCACACTACCACACAACCCCACCACAATACCACACATCCCACCATACTACCACACATCCCACCACATTACCACACAACCCCACCACACTACCACACAACTCCTCCACACTACCACACAACCCCACCACACTACCACACACCCCACCACACTACTACATATCCCACCACACTACTACACAACCCCACCACACTGCCACACAACTCCACCACAATACAACACAACCCCATCACACTACCACTCACTCCACCACACTACACACAACCCCACCACACTACCACACAACCCCACCACACTACCACACAACTCCACCACACTACACACAACCCCACCACACTGCCACACAACTCCACCACAATACAACACAACCCATCACACTACCACTCACCCCACCACACTACCACACACCCCACCACACTACCACTCACCCCACCACACTACCACACACCCACACCCTTTTCTAGTCCCCACACTCACTCCTCTACAACCACTCCTGTTCTCCTCTACACTCCCTTTCTCCTTCACAATCACTCCTAGTCTCCTCTAAACTAATCCCAGTCTCTTATTCACTCACTTCCTCTCTCCTGCCACAGGAGAGCCGGTCGGCCGAGCGGACAGCACGCTGGACTTGTGATCCTGTGGTCCCGGGGTCGATCCCGGGCGCCGGCGAGAAACAATGGGCAGAGTTTCTTTCACCCTATGCCCCTGTTACCTAGCAGCAAAATAGGTACCTGGGTGTTAGTCAGCTGTCACGGGCTGCTTCCTGGGGGTGGAGGCCTGGTCGAGGACCGGGCCGCGGGGACACTTAAAAAGCCTCGAAATCATCTCAAGATAACCTCATGATAACCTCCTTAACACCCATTACTAGTCTCTTCCACACTCATTCATAGTCTCCTCTATCCCCTCTTTTAGTCTCTTGTACACACACTCCAAGTCTTTTCCACACACACAATCCTTGTCTACTCCACACCCACTCCTAGTCTACACTCACTTCTAGTATCCTCTACATTCACTCATTGTCTCCTCCACACACATTTCTAGTCTTCTCCACACTAACTCCTAGTCTCATTCATTCCCACTCCTAGTCTTATCTCAACCCACTTCTAGTCTCCTCCACTCTCATTCATAGTCTCCTCTACACACACTCCTAGTCTTCTCCACACTAACTCCTAGTCTCCTCTCCAGTTACTCCTGGTCTCCTCCACACGCAATGCTAGTCTCATGTACACCCACTCCTAGTCTCCTCCACACTCTCCTAGTCTCCTCCACACTCTCCTAGTCTCCTCCACACTCTCCTAGTCTCCTCCACACCCACTCCTAGTCTCCTCCACAATCACTCCTAATCTTCTCTACACTCATTCCTAGTCTCCTCTACCCACTCCTAGTCACTTGTACACACACTGCTAGTCTCTTCCACACACACTCTTAGTCCACTTCACATCCACTCCTAGTCTCCTCTGCACTCACTGTTAGTCTCCTCCACACCCAATCCTAGTCTCCTCCACACCAACTCCTAGTCTCCTCCACACTTACTCCTAGTCTCCTCTAAACTCACTCTTAGTCTCCTCCGCACTCACTCCTAGTCTCCTCCACACACACACTCCTAGTCTACTCCACACGCACTCCTAGTTTCCTCTACACTCACACCTAGTCTTCTCCACACTCCTAGTCTTAACCACATCCACTCCTAGTCTCCTCTACAATCACTCCTAATCTCCTCTACACTCATTCCTAGTCTCCTCCACACTGTCTCCTACACACTTACTCCTAGTCTCCTCCACACTGTCTCCTACACACTTACTCCTAGTCTCCTCTACTACACACTCCTAGTCTCCTCTACACCCACTCCTAGTCTACTATACACTAACTCCTAGTCTCCTCTACACTCACTCCTAGTCTCTTTCACACTAACTCCTATTCTCCTCCACATACATTCCTAGTCTCCTCCACACACTCCTAATCTCCTCTACACCTACTCCTAGTCTCATCTACACTAACACCTTCACACTCACTCCTAGTCTCCTCTACACACACTCCTAGTCTCCTCCACTACCACTCCTAGTCTTCTCCACACTCACTCCTAGTCTCCTCTACACTCACTTCCTGTCTCCTAAACACCCACTCCTAGTCTCCTCCACACCCTCTTTTCGTCTCCTCCACACTCACTCTTTGTCTCCTCCACACTCATTCCTTGTCTCCTCTACCCCCTTTCCTTGTCTCTTTTACACACACTCTCCTAGTCTCTTCCACACACACACTCCTAGTCTACTCCAAACGCACTCGTAGTCTCCTCCACACTCACTTCTAGTCTCCTCTGCACTCACTCTTGGCCTCCTCACACCCACTTCTAATCTCTTCCACACCCACGCCTAGTCTCCTCCTAACACACTCCTAGTCTCCTCCCCACTCACGCCTATTCTCCTGCACACCCACTCCTAGTCTCATCAACACCCACTCCTAGTCTCCTCCACAATCACTCCTAATCTCCTCTACACTCATTCCTAGTCTACTCTACCCACTCCTAATCACTAGTACACACACTCCTATTCTCCTCTACACCCACACCTAGTCTCCTCCAAACTCATAGTCTCATCCACACCCACTCCTAGTCTCCTCCAAAATCTCTCCTAATCTCCTCTAAACTCACTCCTAGCCTCCTTCACACTAACTCCTAGTCTCCTTTACACTCACTCTTAGTCTCCTCCACATACATTGCTATTCTCCTCCACACACATTCCTAGTCTCCTCCACACACACTCCTAGTCTCCTTCACACACACTCCTAGTATCCTCCACACACACTCCTAGTCTCCTTTACACTCACTCTTAGTCTCCTCCACATACATTCCTAGTCTCCTCCACACACACTCCTAGTCTCCTCGACACACACTCCAAGTCTCCTCCACACTCACTCTTAGTCTCCTCCAAACTCACTCCTAATCTCCTCTACACCCACTCCTGGTCTCCTCCACATTCACTACTAGTCTCCTCCACACGCATTCCTAGTCTCCTCTACACTCATTCATAATCTCCTCTGCACTCACTCCTAGTCTTCTCCACACTAACTCCTAGTGTCCTCCACATTCTCTCCTAGTCTCCTCTACCCTCTCACTCTTAGTTTCCTCCTCTCCCACTCCTAGTCTCATCTACATCAACTTCTAGTCTCCTCCAAACTCATTCGTAGACTCCTCCACACACACTCCTAGTCTCCTCTCCACTCACTCCTAGTCTCCTTTAGACCCAATCCTAGTCTTCTGCACACTAACTCCTTCACACTCACTCCTAGTCTCCTCTACACTCCCTCTTAGTCTCCTCCTCTCCCACTCATAGTCTCATCTACACCCACTTCTAGTCTCCTCCTTTCTCATTCATAGTCTCCTCCACACACACTCCTACTCTTCTCCACAGTAACTGCTATTCTCCTCTCCACTCACTCCTAGTCTCCTATACACCCACTCCTAGTCTTCTCCACACTCACCCCTAGTCTCCTCTGTTCCACACTCACTCCTAGTTTCCTCTGAACTCACACTTAGTCTCCTGCACCCTCACTCCTTGTCTCCTATTTACCCACTACTATTCTCCTCTACACACACTCCTAGTCTCATCAACACCCACTCATAGTCACCTCCACAATCACTCCTGATCTTCTCTTCACTCATTCCTAGTCTCCTCTACCCACTCCTAATCACTTGTACACACTCTCTTAGTCTCTTCCACACTCACTCCTAGTCTGCTCCACACCCACTACTATTCTCCTCTACACTCACACCTAGTCTCCTCCACACTCATAGTCTCATCAACACCCACTCCTAGACTCCTCCAAAACACTCCTAATCTCCTCTACACTCACTCCTAGTCTCCTTCACACTCACTCCTAGTCTCTTCCACTCCCACTCCTTGTCTCCTCTCCACTCACACCTAGTCTCCTCCACACTCCTTGTCTCATCCACACCCACTCCAAGTCTCCTCTACACCCTTCCTTAGTCTCCTCCACACTAACTCCTTCACACTCACTCCTAGTCTCCTCCACACACACTCCTAGTCTCCTCCACACACACTCTTAGTCTCCCCCACACTCTCTTTTAGCCTCCTGTACTCTCATTCATAGTCTCCTCCACACCAACTCCTAGTCTCCTCCACACTTACTCCTAGTCTCCTCTAAACTCACTCTTAGTCTCCTCCGCACTCACTCCTAGTCTCCTCCACACACACACTCCTAGTCTACTCCACACGCACTCCTAGTTTCCTCTACACTCACACCTAGTCTTCTCCACACTCCTAGTCTTAACCACATCCACTCCTAGTCTCCTCTACAATCACTCCTAATCTCCTCTACACTCATTCCTAGTCTCCTCCACACTGTCTCCTACACACTTACTCCTAGTCTCCTCCACACTGTCTCCTACACACTTACTCCTAGTCTCCTCTACTACACACTCCTAGTCTCCTCTACACCCACTCCTAGTCTACTATACACTAACTCCTAGTCTCCTCTACACTCACTCCTAGTCTCTTTCACACTAACTCCTATTCTCCTCCACATACATTCCTAGTCTCCTCCACACACTCCTAATCTCCTCTACACCTACTCCTAGTCTCATCTACACTAACACCTTCACACTCACTCCTAGTCTCCTCTACACACACTCCTAGTCTCCTCCACTACCACTCCTAGTCTTCTCCACACTCACTCCTAGTCTCCTCTACACTCACTTCCTGTCTCCTAAACACCCACTCCTAGTCTCCTCCACACCCTCTTTTCGTCTCCTCCACACTCACTCTTTGTCTCCTCCACACTCATTCCTTGTCTCCTCTACCCCCTTTCCTTGTCTCTTTTACACACACTCTCCTAGTCTCTTCCACACACACACTCCTAGTCTACTCCAAACGCACTCGTAGTCTCCTCCACACTCACTTCTAGTCTCCTCTGCACTCACTCTTGGCCTCCTCACACCCACTTCTAATCTCTTCCACACCCACGCCTAGTCTCCTCCTAACACACTCCTAGTCTCCTCCCCACTCACGCCTATTCTCCTGCACACCCACTCCTAGTCTCATCAACACCCACTCCTAGTCTCCTCCACAATCACTCCTAATCTCCTCTACACTCATTCCTAGTCTACTCTACCCACTCCTAATCACTAGTACACACACTCCTATTCTCCTCTACACCCACACCTAGTCTCCTCCAAACTCATAGTCTCATCCACACCCACTCCTAGTCTCCTCCAAAATCTCTCCTAATCTCCTCTAAACTCACTCCTAGCCTCCTTCACACTAACTCCTAGTCTCCTTTACACTCACTCTTAGTCTCCTCCACATACATTGCTATTCTCCTCCACACACATTCCTAGTCTCCTCCACACACACTCCTAGTCTCCTTCACACACACTCCTAGTATCCTCCACACACACTCCTAGTCTCCTTTACACTCACTCTTAGTCTCCTCCACATACATTCCTAGTCTCCTCCACACACACTCCTAGTCTCCTCGACATACACTCCAAGTCTCCTCCACACTCACTCTTAGTCTCCTCCAAACTCACTCCTAATCTCCTCTACACCCACTCCTGGTCTCCTCCACATTCACTACTAGTCTCCTCCACACGCATTCCTAGTCTCCTCTACACTCATTCATAATCTCCTCTGCACTCACTCCTAGTCTTCTCCACACTAACTCCTAGTGTCCTCCACATTCTCTCCTAGTCTCCTCTACCCTCTCACTCTTAGTTTCCTCCTCTCCCACTCCTAGTCTCATCTACATCAACTTCTAGTCTCCTCCAAACTCATTCGTAGACTCCTCCACACACACTCCTAGTCTCCTCTCCACTCACTCCTAGTCTCCTTTAGACCCAATCCTAGTCTTCTGCACACTAACTCCTTCACACTCACTCCTAGTCTCCTCTACACTCCCTCTTAGTCTCCTCCTCTCCCACTCATAGTCTCATCTACACCCACTTCTAGTCTCCTCCTTTCTCATTCATAGTCTCCTCCACACACACTCCTACTCTTCTCCACAGTAACTGCTATTCTCCTCTCCACTCACTCCTAGTCTCCTATACACCCACTCCTAGTCTTCTCCACACTCACCCCTAGTCTCCTCTGTTCCACACTCACTCCTAGTTTCCTCTGAACTCACACTTAGTCTCCTGCACCCTCACTCCTTGTCTCCTATTTACCCACTACTATTCTCCTCTACACACACTCCTAGTCTCATCAACACCCACTCATAGTCACCTCCACAATCACTCCTGATCTTCTCTTCACTCATTCCTAGTCTCCTCTACCCACTCCTAATCACTTGTACACACTCTCTTAGTCTCTTCCACACTCACTCCTAGTCTGCTCCACACCCACTACTATTCTCCTCTACACTCACTCCTAGTCTCCTTCACACTCACTCCTAGTCTCTTCCACTCCCACTCCTTGTCTCCTCTCCACTCACACCTAGTCTCCTCCACACTCCTTGTCTCATCCACACCCACTCCAAGTCTCCTCTACACCCTTCCTTAGTCTCCTCCACACTAACTCCTTCACACTCACTCCTAGTCTCCTCCACACACACTCCTAGTCTCCTCCACACACACTCTTAGTCTCCCCCACACTCTCTTTTAGCCTCCTGTACTCTCATTCATAGTCTCCTCCACACACACTCCTAGTCTCCTCTACCCCCACTCCTAGTCTCTTGTACACACACTTCTTGTCTCTTCCACACACACTCCTAGTCTCTTTCACACCCACTCCTAGTCTCTTTCACACCCACTCCTAGTCTCCTCCACACTCCTTGTCTCATCCCCACCCACTCCTAGTCTCCTCTACACCCATTCATAGTCTCCTCCACACTAACTTCTCCACACTCACTTCTAGTCTCCTCCACACTCACTCCTAGTTTTTAAATTTTTAAATTTTGCCCCGAGGGCCGAGTTTATTGGGCAGCGCCACTCATCTTGTGTGTGGACACACCGCCATAGCAGCATGTACAACACTCCCCAATAGGAAGAAACCCCGCTGGTTTGTTCATCCTGTCACTTGTACCCAGACACAGCTGGGACTTGCTTAACTGTCAAGTAAACAGCTCCTCAAACAAGAAGATTAACATCTATCAACCCTTTAAAGCTTACGTTATCTCGCGGGTGCAAAATAGGGAAATCTTTTAAGAACAGTATCAATATTTGACAATGAGTGTTTTCCTAACTCAAACAATGTGGGGTTTATTATTCTACACGTACTTCTGATGTCTCTCAGGTGTTCCATTCACGTAGATAGTGGTCAAGGCGGAGTTCATCACTCTCACCACAGATTCTGAAACTTTGCTGATCAACTGTTGTTTCCATTCCATATCTCCATGGATATTTGTATCCAAGACGGATTCTCGCTGTTACTGACTCTCTCCCTCGTCCTCCTCCTCTTCGGCCATAATGATTGGGATTGTCAGCTGCAACCATGTTGTACCATCGTACAGATTCACTGGTTTGTGCTTCTATCCTCCTATCCTCAGTTACCTTGTCACGGTGATGTTGCCTGACAATACCTCTAATTTGTCGTAGAGTCTTGGGTATGAAGTATTCAATATGGTCTCCTTCAGCGCCTTCAGCAGCCAGCACATCTGCTCGTTCATTCCCACATAATCCAACATGGGAGTGGATCCACAGAAACTTGATGACTCTTCCCTGATTAGTAAATTGCTCTCACAGCTCTCTTAATTTCAGCGACTATTGCAAGATTTTCTGCCCGATTTTTATTTAGGCTTTGCAGTGCTGCTTTTGAATCGGTGCAAATCACTGCACCATTAGTGTTCCGTTCAAGAAACCTTAACGCCATAACAATGGCAGTTAGCTCTGCTTGTGTTGAAGAGGTATAGTTCTCAATACGTGCTTTTTCTTCATTTCCGCGTTGGAAAGTGTTATCCTTGATTACCGTGTATGCTGCACCAGCCCAGCCATTGACAGGATTAGATGACCCGTCAGTGTAGATTTGATCTAGTTTATCTTAATAAATTTCCTCGAGATACTTGTGCTTCATTTTTTGTGGTAACATGTTGGATTTTTTCATTGCCATTTCATTGATGATGATCTTGCATGAGTCATCCTCCCAGGGAGGTAACCTCTCTACTGGCAGGAGCTCACGGGCTTGCTCAAGCAGGTGAAGTTCTTCGAGGTAGCATACTGATCTGTGATGCCATTTTTTGCTTCTCCTGTTTCCCTCTGAAAGTACCACAGAGCTCAGTTTTTTCTTAGCAATATCATTGTAATGGGGATCTCTGGCTATCCTAATTGCAAGCTTAACATTCAGCTCCTTAATTCTGCTTTTAACACTGGGAAGGGACAACTCCTCTCGTAGATTAGACGTTTTGGCAGTTCTTGGAACTCCAAGCATGATAGTCATGGCTTCATTTTGAATGCTTTCAAGCCTTTTCATATTGCTTTGGGAGTAGGTGCACAGAACTGGTGCGGCATAGTCTATGACGGAGCGCACATAGGCTGTGTACATCATTTTAAGCACGGCAAGAGAGGCTCCATGTCCATTCCAGGTCATAGCTCTCAGTGCCCTGAGTCGACTTTTGCATGTTCCTATGAGTTGATTGAGCTCCTCTTTCTTCCCCTTGTTAGAGCCGACAATGACGCCAAGATACCGATAGTGGTCAACCCATTCAAGTGTTACACCATTAATTTGCAGTTCTGCATTTGCTCTCCGCTTGTGATGAGAGTATGCCTTCGTCTTGTTTGTGGAGAGAGTGAAACCTTGTTCAATACATTTCCTTCCAAGGAGTTCAATGGACTGTTCAATTTTTCCCAAGGTGGGAGCTTGTATTAGAACATCATCTGCATATCCCACTTGTTGTGTTCCTTCCGGAAAATCAATATTTGCAATGGCGTTCATAAGTACATTGAATAGTGTAGGGCTTAAGACTCCGCCTTGGGGGGTCCCGAGTTCCATATTCATTGTTCTGGAGACTGCTCCATTGAAGCAGACCTTGGCTTTCCTTCCTGTGAGGTAGTCTTCAACCCATTTCATGAGTCTCCCCTTGACACTCATGCATACAAGCTCGTCCAGGATCGCAATCCCCTGTGCTTTGTCAAAGGCTCCTTTGATGTCAACAAATACAGAGTACCTAGCCGTGTCATTAGCCAAGTAATTAACTATACAATTTGCTGTGCTCCGTCCTTTAACAAATCCATTGACCCACTCCCCTAACCTGCCTATTTTGTGCAACAGTCGGTTTAGGATGATCCTTTCAAGCATCTTGCAAGTGCATGACACGAGACTGATAGGTCTGTAATTACCAGGGTCATTGGGCTTCCGTATGGGAACAATTATTGCGTGTTTCCATTGTGTGGTTAGTCTCCTAAACTTACTCCTACTCTTCTATACACCCACTCCTGGTCTCCCCCACATTCACTCCTAGTCTCCTCACGCATTCCTAGTCTCCTCTACATTCATTCATAGTACCCTCCACACTCACTCCTAGTCTCCTCTACACTCATTCATAGTCGAGAAGTGAACCCAGATGTAATCGGGCTGACAGAAACAAAACTCTCAGGCATCAAAACGAATATGGTGTTTCCCCAGGACTACACTGTAATAAGGAAAGAGAGGGGAAGGACGGGAAGGAGGTGGAGTGGCCCTATTAATGAGAAACGAATGGAGTTTCAAGGAGATGGTCATCCCGGGCTGTGAGGGATTCAGAGACTACATACCAGGCACTCATGACATTGAGAGGACCACACGTAGTAGTAGGAGTGATATATAACCCTCCACCAAATGACAGAAGACCAAGACAAGAGTATGACAACAACAACAACATGGCAGTTAACACTATAATTCAGAAAACAGCCTCTGCTGCCTGTAGAAATAGATCCCATCTGCTCATCATGAGAGACTTCAATCACGGAAGGATATACTGGGAGAACAAGGAACCGCATGGAGGAGAGGATACATGGAGAGCCATACTAATGGAGGTGGCGACAAGAAACTTTCTAAGCCAACATGTCAGGGAACCCACTAGGATGAGAGGAAACGATGAACCAGCGAGACTCGACCTAGTCTTCACTCTGAACGACTGTGACATAAGGGAAATCGACTTTGAGGCCCCAGTAGGAAAAGAGCGACCACAGTGTACTGGCGTTTGAGTATCTGGTTGAGGAAGGGTTATTGAACTCGAGGAGGGGTACTGAAAAAAGGCTGGCATTCCGAAAGGGAAACTGTGAGGAGA
Source organism: Procambarus clarkii (assembly GCF_040958095.1). Lineage (NCBI taxonomy): Eukaryota > Metazoa > Arthropoda > Malacostraca > Decapoda > Cambaridae > Procambarus > Procambarus clarkii. Next base: position 18,064,302 of record NC_091221.1, on the reverse strand, counting down.
TAAGAAAATTCCTAACAGATATAAAATGGGAAACAGAGCTCAGGGGAAATACGACTCAAAACATGATGGACCTCATCACGCAGGAGTGCACGGAAGCAGCAGACAAGTTTGTCCCAGTCCAAAAGGAAAACAATGATATGTAGATGAGAAACCAATGGTTTATTCAGAGATGTAGACTAGCTAAGCAGCAAAGTAAAAGGGCATGGAGAAACTATAGGAATAACAGGACACTTGAGAGTAGAGAAAGATACCAGAATGCCAGGAATGAGTATGTCAGGATGAGAAGAGAGGCAGAAAGACAATACGAAAATGACATTGCAAGCAAGGCAAAGATTCAACCTAAAGTGCTACATAGGCATATCAGGAGAAAAAACAACAGTAAAGGAACAGGTAATGAAAAAAGGAATAGGGGCAGAAGGATTCATTACAAACGACAAGGAAGTGTGTGAGGAACTGAATAAGAAATTCCAGGAGGTCTTCACCTTAGAGCAAGGAGAGATTCCAGAAATAAGAGAGAATAGTTAACCAGGAACCAATAGAAGAGTTTGAGATTACCAGTGGGAAAGTAAGGAAGTGTTTACAAGAGTTGGATGTGACAAAGGTTATAGGCCCAGATGGAATCTCCCCTTGGATACTAAAGGAAGGAGCAGAAGCACTGTGCCTGCCACTCTGCATAGTGTATAACAAATCACTGGCAACTACCAGAGATTTGGAAAGTAACTAATGTAGTTCCGATATACAAGAAAGGGGATAGACAGGAGGCCCTGAACTACAAGCCAGTGTCCCTAACCTGCATACCATGCAAGCTGATGGAGAAGATTGTGCGAAGCAAGCTAGTGGATCATCTGGAGTGAAAGAACTTTGTAACACAGCATCAACATGGGTTCATGGATGGTGTTGGGAAGAAAGCTTGCTCTCTATTTATTAATTGATGTTTAATTAATTATTTGATTTAAATTAATCGAAGGACCACCCTATTTTTACTGAAGAGGGAAACAGATTAATGAACAATAAACAAGGACTGAATACCAGTGCCTGTGGATAATATAACTATTAAGAGTTATTCATAAATCCTTAATGGACTGTAAATTAAATTAATGTTCGAAAATAAACTTTCCGTCCTTCACAAAATGGGGGGTTAATACCAGAAGTAAAATACTCCCAGTATGCTTCATCGAGGCTGGTTCTTCCTCAAATAAAATTAATTGCTCTTACTAGGGTATAAACAAATAAACATTAAATAAATTGGTTAGTAGCAAGAATATTATATGATGGTTAAGCAAGAAATCATTCTCATTTAAAGTTCATGAGGCTATCAGATTGTACTAGATTTCCTAAATCATGTAAAGTTATATTCTTAAATTACTAGTAGTTCTCTACTGTCACGTAATGAAATAAACTAAATTGAACTAATTCAGCTGCTTAGCTGTGATAGTGAACGGAGATGTAGAGTCGTGATGGCGTCGTCTGGTACTTGCTGTAACACGTGTGCCCGAGCGTGGCGTGGGAAAATGAGGAGACTACGGGCGCTTCAACACAGGCTGAAATTCCAACTAAATGTACAAATTGTCTATACCAGATAAATTGCGTCATCACTATTCATTAGGAGGGACAGAGCAAATTCCTTACGGACGTACTTGTTGTTTGGGGATGTTTTGTGGTGTAACGATGGACACAGTGTTATAAAATTATAAAGAGCTCAGTTAAAATTATGAGAACACTTAACCTGCTGGTTGTCCACCGATGCAATCCTTGGATCGCTACTAGGCCGATTAATAGCAAGGGCCTGGCGTAGATTCGCCTCTCCCCGGATGCTCGTGTCGCAATTCTGGTGGCGTCTCTAGCAATGGCGTCGCTACGAAAGCTTCACTACGAATGGCGTCGCTACGCCTCCGTCTTCCTCAACCCTCTCTCACGCATTCGCAAGAGATTTTAGTAAGGACAAAATTCTTTTCGTGTAATTACTTTACGTAATGCGTTAATGTGAACAGAGTTGCAATTGCAGGGAATTAAATATTATCTATATTTTCATTAAACGGTGTCAATCGAGAAATGGAGAGAATTTCTATTTCCTCCATAGTGTTTGGATATAACAAATAAACCTGTAATATAGTGACAATTTAAGATAATAACTCGTGATTATTGAATCACTAGTCATAATATTATCAGAGATTAACTCTTATAAAGAATACTGATAAAAGTTGAGAATATTATTCAATTCTCTAAGATGTTGGTAATAATTATGTCCTGCTGGACATTATCTGACGCAATATACCTCTCGATGTCGTGAGAATTTTAGTAAATGATGCGCAGATAGAGAAATATTAATTTATGTTAGCACTACAGTTAGTAGAGTTAATAGTTACTGTAATTAGTATACAATAGTGATGTATTATGATACAATAGGAATGTATCAGTGTTGGAAATTTCCAACTGATGGCAAGTCCTGCCTCACAGGACTAATTAAATTCTATGACCAGGCAAGAAAGAGAGGAGTGGGCAGACTGCATATTTTTGGAGTGCCTGAAAGCCTAGGATACAGTACCACATAGAGAGTAACAGTGAGGGGTGAGGTCTCGGATTGGCATGACATCACAAGTGGGGTCCCGCAGGGGTCAGTCCTTGGACCTATACTGTTTCCGATAGATGTAAATGATCTCCCAGAGGGTATAGAATCTTTTCTCTCAAAGTTTGCAAATGATGCAAAAATTATAAGGAGCATTGAAACAGAGGATGATAATAGTAGGCTACAGGATGATCTAGACAGACTGAATGAATGGTCCAACAATTGGCTCCTAAAGTTCAACCCGAGTTAATGCAAAGTAATGAAACTAGGCGGTGGAAACAGGAGACCAGATACAGGATACAGAATAGGAGATGAAGTACTTAATGAAATGGACAGAGAGAAAGATCTAGGAGGGTAATATCACACCAAAGCTGTCTCCTGAAGCCCACAGAAAAAGACTTACATCTGCGGCATATGTGAGGCTGGCTAACATCAGAAATGCCTTCAGGAACCTGCGTCAGGAATCACTCAGGATCTTGTATACCACATACGTAAGACCAATCCTGGAGTATGCGGCCCCAGCATAGAGCCCGTACCTTGTCAAGCACAAGACGAAGCTGGAAAAAGTTCAGTGGTATGCCACTAGACTAGTCCCAGAACTAAGAGGCATGAGTTACGAGGAAAGGCTGCGGGAAATGCACCTTACAACAATGGAAGACTTAAGAGTGAGGGGAGACATGAACACTACCTACAAAATCCTCAGAGGAATTGATCTACCTCCTAGTCTCCTTCACACTCACTCATAGTCTTCTCCACACTCATTCCTTGTCTCCTCCACACTCACTACTACTCTAATCTACACTCACTCCTAGTCTCCTCTACAACCACACCTAGTTTCCTCTACACTCATTCCTAGTTTCCTCCACACACACTCCTAGTCTCCTCGACACACACTCCTAGTCTCCTCCACACTCACTCTTAGTATCCTCCACACTCACCCTAATCTCCTCTATTCCCACTCCTATTGTCCTGCACACTCACTTCTAGTCTTCTCTATGCTCACCCCTAGTCTCCTCTACACCAATTCCTAGTCTCCTCCACACTGACTCCTAGTCTCCTCCCCACACACACCTAGTCTCCTCCACACTCACTCACAGTCTCATTCACACTCACTCCTAGTCTTCTCCACACACACTCCTAGTCTCCTCCTCACATACTCCTAGTCTCCTCTATGCTCACTCCTAGTCTCCTCTACATCCACTGCTAGTCTCTTCAACACCCACTCCTGGTCTCCTCCACACACGCACGCACACGCAAAAACACACACGTTCAGTCAGGGGAAAAAGGATTAACACCTGTGGACAGGGGATAGGATCTTACTGTACTCCACCCCCCCTCTTAACCCCCCAGCTGACCTGATCTGACCTGGTCGCCATCTTCGCCCCCCCACCCCCAGTCCCCCGCATCCCCCATACACACTCTTACCCTCTCTCCCTCTCCCCCTCCCCCTCCCACTCTCTCTCTCTCACTCTCTCTCTCTCCCACTCTCTATCTCTCTCCCACTCTCTATCTCTCTCCCACTCTCTCTCTCTCTCTCTCTCTCTATCTCTCTCTCTCTATCTCTCTATCTCTCTCTCTCTCTCTCTCTCTCTCTCTCTCTCTCTCTCTCTCTCTCTCTCTCTCTCTCTCTCTCTCTCTCTCTCTCTCTCTCTCTCTCTCTCTCTCTCTCTCTCTTTCTCTCTCTCTCTCTCTGTCCTCCCTCGCTCTCCCTACCCTTCCTCTCTCTCTCTCTCCCTCTCTTTCCTTCTCCCCCCCTCTCTGCCCACGCGCTCACACACACACACACACACACACACACACACACACACACACACACACACACACACACACACACACACACACACACACACACACACACACATAAGGGCATGGAGGAACTTCCGTAATAACAAAACACCAGAAAGTAGAGACTGATACCAGAGAACCAGGAACGAGTATGTTAGTGTGAGAAGAGCAGCCGAGAAAAGGTATGAAAATGATATAGCTAGCCAAGACCGAACCAAAGCTACTACACAGTCACATCAGGAGGAAGACAACAGTGAAGGAACAGGTGATGAAACTTAGGGTGGGCGAGGACAGGTACACAGAGAATGACAAAGAGGTGTGTGAAGAACTCAACAAAAGGTTCCAGGAGGTCTTTACAATAGAACAGGGAGAAGTCACGGTGCTAGGAGAGGTGGCAGCAAACCAGGTGACCTTGTAAAGGTTCGAAATTACAAGAGATGAGGTCAAGAAGCACCTATTGGAGCTGGATGTGAGAAAAGCTGTTGGGCCGGATGGAATCTCACCATGGGTATTGAAAGAGTGTGCAGGAGCACTTAGCTTGCCACTCTCCATAGTGTATAGTAGGTCACTGGAAACGGGAGACCTACCAGAAGTATGGAAGACTGCTAATGTAGTACCAATATTTGAAAAGGGTGACAGACAAGAGGCACTGAACTACAGGCCAGTGTCCTTAACTTGTATACCATGCAAGGTGATGGAGAAGATTGTGAGAAAAAACCTAGTAACACATCTGGAGAGAAGAGACTTCGTGACAACCCATCAACATGGGTTCAGGGAGGGTAAATCTTGCCTTACAGGCTTGATAGAATTCTATGATCAGGTGACAAAGATTAAGCAAGAAAGAGAAGGATGGGCGGACTGCATTTTTTTGGACTGTCGGAAAGCCTTTGACACAGTACCCCATAAAAGGTTGATGCATAAGCTGGAGAAACAGGCAGGAGTAACTGGTAGGGCGCTCCAGTGGATAAGGGAATACCTAAGCAATAGGAAGCAGAGAGTTATAGTGAGGGGTGAGACCTCAGAATGGCGGGAAGTCACCAGTGGAGTCCCACAGGGCTCTGTGCTTAGACCTATCCTGTTTCTGATATACGTAAATGATCTCCCAGAGGGTATAGACTCATTCCTCTCAATGTTTGCTGACGACGCCAAAATTATGAGAAAGATTAAGACAGAGGAGGACAGCTTGAGGCTTCAAGAAGACCTGGACAAGCTGCAGGAATGGTCGAACAAATGGATGTTAGAGTTTAACCCAAGCCAATGCAATGTAATGAAGATAGGAGTAGGAAGCAGGAGACCAGATACAAGGTATCACTTGGGAGATGAAATACTTCAAGAGTCCGAGAGAGAGAAAGACCTGGTGGTTGATATCACGCCAGACCTGTCCCCTGAAGCTCATATCAAGAGGATAACATCAGCAGCATATGCCAGGTTGGCTAACATAAGAACGGCCTTTAGAAACTTGTGTAAGGAATCTTTCAGAACATTATATACCACATATGTCAGACCAATCCTGGACTATGCGGCTCCAGCATGGAGTCCATATCTAGTCATGCATAAGACTAAACTGGAAAAGGTTCAAAGGTTTGCCACCAGACTAGTACCCGAGCTGAGAGGTATGAGCTACGAGGAGAGACTACGGGATTTGAACCTCACTTCGTTGGAAGACAGAAGAGTTAGGGGGGACATGATCACCACATTCAAGGTTCTCAAGGGAATCGACAGGGTTGATAAAGATAGGCTATTTAACACAAGGGGCACACGCACTAGGGGATACACGTGGAAACTGAGTGCCCAAATGAGCCACAGAGTTATTAGAAAGAACTTTTTTAGTGTCAGAGTAGTTGAAAAATGGAATGCATTAGGAAGCAATGTGGTGGAGGCTGACTCCATACACAGTTTCAAGTGTAGATATGATAGAGCCCAATAGGTTCAGGAACCTGTACACCTGTTGATTGACGGTTGAGAGGCGGGATGTTACGGACCCGAATCCAGCGTCCGAGCACGGAGCAGTGACGACCGCGCCATCTGTGGATCAGCTCCCGAAACCCCCTCCAAATGGACGTCGACACCTGGTGAGGACGAAGTGTACCGGCCACAACGGCCAGTTTCCAGTCCTGTTCAGCTCACAACACCGCCGCTGCTGACCTCTGGTGAGGTGGTGCTCAGACGACAACGCCATCTATGGAGTGGATACGTCGGGCGTTTGTGTCTGAGCCTGTAAGTGAGGTGCTTTAGTGTGTCCCTGTTATTGATGACGTGTCTGCTTACAGAGTCGACCTGGGACTGCTGTAAGGGAAGTTGAGTCAGTCTACCCAAGGCAGCCGTCCCCATACCTTGTGCTTTGCTGCAGCAGCTGTAAGTCGCCTCCCGGAGGAACACTGTGGTGTTACCCTGCCAGTGAAGTGGCAGTTGAAGGATTGTCGTACCCGGGACCGACTGCTGGAGACGATTGACCACTGGGGTATTGTGGACAGGAGAGTGATCTGTGGTATCACACGAGGCTCCTGACTAGGGCGCTACCCTAGTATCGCTCGTGGAGTGGCCTGTACAGCATTGCTGATCCGGAACCTGCCAGCAGCTTGCTGGACTTGTGGTTGACGGCCTCCACGGCGGTGCCCCAGTGGAACTGTGTTTTGGCTGGCCTGTGTCCGGGGTAGACTCAGCTTGATCGAAGAATTCGTTAAGAGACCACGAGAGCACCGAGGACTTGGCACCAAGAGGATCCAGCGTCTTCAGGAGAAGACGACCGTGTATATACTTCCCCTGTGCAGTGATAATACCCCTCCCCCCATGTAATCTTTTTATATATTATTTATTAGTGATGGTAATAATTATAGTATTAAGTTCTTGACTTTATTTCCCTTCCCCTTTTATTTTACTTGCGTCACGGATCTCATCCCTTGAAAGCCACTACTGGCTTGGGGCTGGATACCCTTCCTCTAATAACATCAGAGTACGAACCCAGTTGCGACCCGAGAGGGCCGTAACACGGGACCAAAGAGCCAGAGCTCAACCCCCGCAAGCACAACTAGGTGAGTACAACTAGGTGAGTACACACACACACACAATGTTACCAGGAGCAGGTGGAGACAACAGTAGCACATGGAGACAACATTGTTACCAGAGAGAGGAGAGGACAGACGACCAACCCCGTCATAAGGACATCTCTTCATACTCAACTAGGCGTTCTTGCTCAGGGTGAACTGACGGTAGGTATCCCTCTGTAGGTCATCAATAAGGTGTACAGAGTGACTTAAAATACCTAATTTTAAGCAGGTCTCAATATCTCAAATATACAATTCCGTGGCTCACTTGGGTGGGCTTGACACATGCTACCCTGGTGACCGCTCACCAATACCCCCCCCCCCACACCTTCCCATGCCTTACACTGTCCCAAGACATCCCCCTACCCCTCCTCTTATGCACAAACACCCACGCTCTCAACACACACACACACACACGCACATGCGCACACACGCGCACACGCACGCACACAAACATACGCACACACACACACACACACACACACGCACACACACACACACATGCACACACACACAGTGAAAAGGAAAACAACAGTGAAAGAACAGGTTTTGAAACTTAGAACAGGCGAGGACAGGTATACAGAGAATGACAGAGAGGTGTGTGAGGAACTCAACAAGAGGTTCCAGGAGGTCTTCACAATAGAACAGGGTGAGGTCACGGTGCTAGGAGAAAGGAAGGTAAACCAGGCGGCCTTGGAGGAGTTCGAAATTACGAGAGAGGAGGTCAAGAGACACCTGCTGGATCTGGATGTTAGAAAGGCTGTTGGTCCAGATGGGATCTCACCATGGGTACTAAAAGAGTGTGCAGAGGCACTTTGCTTGCCACTCTCCATAGTGTATAGTAAGTCACTAGAGACGGGAGACCTACCAGAAATATGGAAGACAGCGAATGTGGTCCCAATATACAAAAAGGGCGACAGACAAGAGGCACTGAACTACAGGCCAGTGTCCTTGACTTGTATACCATGCAAGGTGATGGAGAAGATCGTGAGAAAAAACCTGGTAACACATCTGGAGAGAAGGGACTTCGTGACAAATCGCCAACATGGGTTCAGGGAGGGTAAATCTTGCCTTACAGGCTTGATAGAATTCTACGATCAGGTGACACAGATTAAGCAAGAAAGAGAGGGCTGGGCGGACTGCA
>NC_091221.1:17853212-18055263 GCF_040958095.1 Procambarus clarkii | reverse complement strand
AGAAGATGAACCAGCAATGCTTGATTTGATATTTACCCTAAATGAGTGGGATATAAGGGAAGTTAAGATGGAAGCGCCCTTGGGAATGAGTGATCACAGTGTATTGAACTTTGAGTACCTGGTAGAGCTAGGAATTATCTCCCCCATAAAAGAACTAGGAATCAAAAGGCTGGCAAACCGAAAGGGGAATTATGAACAGATGAGAAGATTCCTAAGGGAAATACCTTGGGACACAGACCTCAGAGATAAGTCTGTACAAGGTATGATGGACTATGTTACCCAAAAGTGTCAGGATGCAGTAAATAGGTTCATCCCGGCCCAAAGGGAAAAATCCGAGAAGCAACAGAAGAATCCATGGTATAATACGGCATGTATGGAAGCAAAGAAACTGAACAAAAGGGCGTGGAGGAACTTCCGGAATAACAGAACACCAGAAAGCAGAGAGAGATACCAGAGAACCAGGAATGAGTACGTCAGGGTGAGAAGAGAAGCAGAGAAAAGTTTTGAAAATGATATAGCAAACAAAGCCAAGACCGAACCAAAGCTACTCCACAGTCATATCAGAAGGAAAACAACAGTGAAAGAACAGGTATTGAAACTTCGAACAGGCGAGGACAGGTATACAGAGAATGACAGAGAGGTGTGTGAGGAACTCAACAAGAGGTTCCAGGAGGTCTTCACAATAGAACAAGGTGAGGTCACTGTGTTAGGAGAAAGGGAGGTAAACCAGGCGGCCTTGGAAGAGTTCGAAATTACGAGAGAGGAGGTCAAGAGACACCTGCTGGATCTGGATGTTAGAAAGGCTGTTGGTCCAGATGGGATCTCACCATGGATACTGAAAGAGTGTGCAGAGGCACTTTGCTTGCCACTCTCCATAGTGTATAGTAAGTCACTGGAGACGGGAGACCTACCAGAAATATGGAAGACGGCGAATGTGGTCCTGATATACAAAAAGGGCGACAGACAAGAGGCACTGAACTACAGGCCAGTGTCCTTGACTTGTATACCATGCAAGGTGATGGAGAAGATCGTGAGAAAAAACCTGGTAACACATCTGGAGAGAAGAGACTTCGTGACAAATCGCCAACATGGGTTCAGAGAGGGTAAATCTTGCCTTACAGGCTTGATAGAATTCTACGATCAGGTGACAAAGATTAAGCAAGAAAGATAGGGCTGGGCGGACTGCATTTTCTTGGATTGTCGGAAAGCCTTTGACACAGTACCGCATAAGAGGCTGGTACATAAGCGGGAGAGACAGGCAGGTGTAGCTGGTAAGGTGCTCCAGTGGATAAGGGAGTATCTAAGCAATAGGAAGCAGAGAGTTACGGTGAGGGGTGAGACCTCCGATTGGCGTGAAGTCACCAGTGGATTCCCACAGGGCTCTGTACTCGGTCCTATCTTGTTTCTGATATATGTAAATGATCTCCCGGAGGGTATCGATTCATTTCTCTCAATGTGTGTGGACGATGCTAAGATTATGAGAAGGATTAAAACAGAAGAGGAATGTTTGAGGCTTCAAGAAGACCTAGACAAGCTGAAGGAATGGTCGAACAAATGGTTGTTAGAGTTTAACCCAACCAAATGTAATGTAATGAAGATAGGTGTAGGGAGCAGGAGGCCAGATACAAGGTATCATCTGGGAGAGGAAATTCTTCAGGAGTCAGAGAAGGAAAAAGGCTTGGGGTTGATATCACGCCAAACCTGTCTCCTGCAGCACATATCAAGCGGATAACATCAGCGGCATATGCCAGGCTGGCCAACATACGAACGGCATTCAGAAACTTGTGTAAAGAATCATTCAGAACTTTGTATACCACATATGTCAGGCATGCAGCCTGGAGTATGCAGCCCCAACATGGAGTCCATATCTAATCAAGGATAAGACTAAACTGGAAAAAGTTCAAAGGTTTGCCACCAGACTAGTACCTGAGCTGAGAGGTATGAGCTACGAGGAGAGACTACGGGAATTAAACCTCACTTCGCTGGAAGACAGAAGAGTTAGGGGGGACATGATCACCACATTCAAGATTCTGAAGGGAATTGATAGGGTAGATAAAGACAGTCTATTTATCACAAGGGGAACACGCGCAAGGGGACACAGGTGGAAACTGAGTGCCCAAATGAGCCACAGAGATATTAGAAAGAACTTTTTTAGTGTCAGAGTGGTGGACAAATGGAATGCATTAGGAAGTGATGTGGTTGAGGCTGACTCCATACACAGTTTCAAGTGTAGATATGATAGAGCCCGATAGGCTCAGGAATCTGTGCACCTGTTGATTGACGGCAGAGAGGCGGGACCAAAGTGCCAGAGCTCAACCCCCGCAAACACAACTAGGTGAGTACAACTAGGTGAGTACATATCAAGAGGATAACATCAGCGGCATATGCCAGGCTGACCAACATACGAACGGCATTCAGAAACTTGTGTTAAGAATCATTTAGAACTTTGTTTACCACATATGTCAGGCCAATCCTGGAGTATGCAGCCCCAGCATGGAGTCCATATCTAGTCAAGCATAAGACTAAATTGGAAAAGGTTCAAAGGTTTGCCACCAGACTAGTACCTGAGCTGAGAGGTATGAGCTACGAGGAGAGACTTCGGGAATTAAACCTCACTTCGCTGGAAGACAGAAGAGTTATGGGTGACATGATCACCACATTCAAGATTCTGAAGGGAATTGATAGGGTAGATAAAGACAGGCTATTTAACACAAGGGGCACACGCACAAGGGGACACAGGTGGAAACTGAGTGCCCAAATGAGCCACAGAGATATTAGAAAGAACTTTTTTAGTGTCAGTGGTTGACAAATGGAATGCATTAGGAAGTGATGTGGTGGAGGCTGACTCCATACACAGTTTCAAGCGTAGATATGATAGAGCCCAATAGGCTCAGGAATCTGTACACCTGTTGATTGACGGCTGAGAGGCGGGACCAAAGAGCCAGAGCTCAACCCCCTCAAGCACAACTAGGTGACTATACTCACTCCTAGTCTCCTCCACACTCACTCCTAGTTTTCACAACACTCACTACTAGTCTCCTCCACACTCACTACTCGTCTTCTCAACACACACTCCTAGTCTCCTCCACACCCACTCATAGTCTTCTCAACACACACACTCCTAGTCTCCTCTACACTCACTCCTACGCAGCAAACACAGAAAGTTTGTGGACTTATTAAATGGGGCCACAAAGGTTATAGTGTAACTTTTGACATAAATACGTGTTTCTGACGTCCGTAAAACCATTAGATATAACTGAAAACATATATTCTTGAGACACTGGTCTTTAAGATTTATGTAAAAATTTACAAATAATATTGAATGCTATGGAATTATAATGTTTTCATGCTTTATACTTAAGAATAAATAACTTTCAGTCGACATTTTTTTTTTTTTTACTTTATGTAAACCTATCCAATTTACGTTCTTATAACATAAATATTACATTTATATGACGTCAATATAACGTTATTTACACGACATCATTACGTTATTATGATGTAATATTAACGTATAATGTATGTATGAAAACCTGAATATTATATTGTACTTTATGTTTTAAACCTTGTAAAGTTATCATAAAACTTGGAATAAGACGGTAAGCATGCTTTACATATGAAAATATACAAGCAAATCAACAAAAACATATTAACATAAAAAGCTTATAGTACATAAACATAACATAATTTAACTGGATGCATGGTAGTTAATTGAAACTCTGTAATATTGCATACATGAACCTTCAGGTACAAACTCACTGTATATACCCATGCAGTTCTTTCCTAAATCTAATTTTTTTAATTTTTACACTTTGTTTCGAGTTCTGTCTTGTGTTGTTACTTTTAATACCCTATTAATGTCCCCTTTGTTATGTCCATTCATCCTACTGTGCACCTCTACCATATGTCACTCCTAATTCTTCGCCTTTCTAGAGAGTGTAATATAAGCTTTGAGAATCTTTCTTCATATGACAGGTTTCTAACACTTTCTCCCATTAATGACGAAGTATGCAGTCAAAATTTTAGCTGCTAAATGTCCACTAATGGAGTTTATCTGCACTCGCTTTTGGCTTATACGCTTTTGGATTTTATATGCATTTAAAGCTGTAGAGAATTCGATTGCGAACACATTGATACCAAATTGAAAGACCTAGGACGAGAATTGTGGTGACAAAGTTGAAAAGAGTATTCACTTTCAGTATTACCAGGCTCTCTAATGGAAGTCCAGCACTGCATTGCACTCTTTTCTGGGTAACCCGGCCGGCTTTCATCTTGTCAGCAGGTGGAGCGTGCTGCTGCTTTTTACATTTTATGCATATTGTCCCGTTGGGATTTCTATTGCGAACACATTGATATCAAATTGAAAGACCTAGGATGACAATTGAGGTGACCAAAGTGAAAAGAGTGTATACTTTTTATCGCTCATGTGCGCTCCCGGGTAACACGCTCTCGCTATCTCTGTTTGTTTCGGATAGTACTCCGGGCTTTTGGAGTTTATATGTCTTTAGTCCTGTAGAGAATTCTATTGCGAACGCATTGATACCAAATTGAAAAACCTAGGACGAGAATTGAGGTAACAAACTTGAAAAGAGTATACACTTTTCAGTATTACCGCGCTCTCTAATGGAATGAGAGGTGCCTTGGGGTGGCACGTTTCTCTCTTTCTGGTACCCGCGGCCTACATTCATCTTGTCGGCGTGTGGAGCGGGTTGCTGTTCTTGACATTTTATGCATATACTCCTGTTGTAAATTCTATTGCGAACACATTGATACCAAAATGAAAGACATAGGACGAAAATTGAGGTGACCAAAGTGAAAAGAGTGTATACATTTTATCGCTCTTGTGCGCTCCTGGGTAACACGCTCTCACTTTCTCTGTTTGCTGCGGATGGTAAGGCGGTCTTTTGGAGTTTATATTCATTTACTCCTCTAGAGAATTGTATTGCAAACACATTGATAGCAAATTGAAAAATAGTGAGTGAGAGTAAGAGTGAGTAGGAGTAACTGAGAGTGAATAAGAGTGACTGAGAGTGTGAGAGTGAGTGAGAGTAATAGTGAGTAAAAGTGAGTGAGAGTGAGTAGGAGTGAGTAAGAGTGATTGAGAGTGAGTAGGGGTATGAGAGTGTGTAAGAGTGACTGAGAGTGTGAAAGAGTGAGAGTAGGAGTAAGAGTGACTGAGAGTGAGTAAGAGTGAGTGAGAGTAAGAGTGAGTATGAGAGTGAATAAGAGTGACTGAGAGGGAGTAAGAGTGAATGAGAGTGAGTAAGAGTGACTGAGAGGGAGTAAGAGTGACTGAGAGTGAGTGAGAGTAGGAGTGAGTAAGAGTGAGTATGAGTGAGAGTAAGAGTAAAAGTGAGTATGAGAGTAAGAGTGATTGAGAGTGAGAGTAAGAGTGATTGAGAGTAAGAGTGAGAGTAAGAGTGATTGAGAGTAAGAGTGAGTAACAGTGAGAGTAAGAGCGAGTATAAGAGGAAGAGTGATTGAGAGTAAGAGTGATTGGGAGTGAGAGTAAGAGTAAGAGTGAGTATGAGCGTCAGTAAGAGTTTTTGTCCTGTTTTAACTTATAATTATTTAGCAGGAATGTAATAAGATATTACACAGTATTAATGTGACAATAATATATGCATTATTTCCTTGATAATCAAACTTGTTGTTCAAAGATAATATACAATCTTTTGAAGGAAACATTTTGAGAGGGTGAGCTGGCATCTCTGGGCTGGTGGTGAGAGAGACACACATGGTTAGTATAACTCCTTCAGTGGTGGAGGGTGTCCCAGCTGCCTGCCACAGCCGCCACCACCTGTCACCACCAGCCACCACCACCAGCCGCCACCGCCTGCCACCGCCGCCCGCCACCAGCCACCATCAACCACCACCGCCCTCCACCAACCACCACAGCCGCCCGCCGCCACTGTCCACAACAGCCGCCACTGTCCACAACAGCCGCCACTGTCCGCAACAGCCGCCACTGTCCACCACCGTCGCCACTGTCCACCACCGTCGCCATTGTCCACCACCGCCGCCCGCTGCCACTGTCCACAACAGCCGCCACTATCCGCCACTGCCACCACTGTCCACCACCGTCGCCACTGTCCACCACCGTCGCCACTGTCCACCACTGCCGCCCGCTGCCACTGTCCGCAACAGCCGCCACTATCCGCCACTGCCGCCACTGTCCGACGCAGCCGCCACTGTCAGCCACAGCCACCCGCCACCACTATCCGCCACAGCCGCCACTGACCTCCACTACCGCCACTATCCGCCACAGCCGCCACTGACCTCCACTACCACTACTATCCGCCACAGCCGCCACTGACCTCCACTACCACCACTATCCGCCACAGCTGCCACTGACCTCCACTACCACCACTATCCGCCACAGCCGCCACTGACCTCTACTACCACCACTATCCGCCACTGCCGCCACTGACCTCCACTACCACCACTATCCGCCACAGCCGCCACTGACCTCCACTACCGCCACTATCCGCCACAGCCGCCACTGACCTCCACTACCGCCACTATCCGCCACAGCCGCCACTGACCTCCACTACCGCCACTATCCGCCACAGCCGCCACTGACCTCCACTACCGCCACTATCCGCCACAGCCGCCACTGACCTCCACTACCGCCACTGTCCGCCACAGCCGCCACTGACCTCCACTACCACCACTGTCCGCCACAGCGCCACTGTCCGCTACAGCCACCCACCGCCACAGCCGCCCGCCGCCACTGTCCGCCACAGCGCCACTGTCCGCTACAGCCACCCACCGCCACAGCCGCCCGCCGCCACTGTTTGCCACAGCAGCCTGCGCCCGCCACTGCCTGCCACAGCAGCCCACAGAAACTGTCCGCCACAGCCGACTGCGCCCGCCACCCCGCCGTACAGCCTCCTCTCTCTCTCTCTCTCTCTCTCTCTCTCTCTCTCTCTCTCTCTCTCTCTCTCTCTCTCTCTCTCTCTCTCTCTCTCTCTCTCTCTCTCTCTCTCTCTCTCTCTCTCTCCCTCTCTCTCTCTCTCTCTCTCTTTCTCTCTCTCTCTCGTCTTCTTCTTCTTTTTTTTTTCTTCTTCTCTCTTCTCTCTTCTCTCTTCTCTCTCTCAATTCGTCCTTTCCCTTCTCACTCCTCCTACACACTCCCACACAAGTGTAGGGAATTGACAGGGTTGATAAAGACAGGCTGTTTAACACAAGGGGCACACGCACTAGGGGACACAGGTGGAAACTGAGTGCCCAAATGAGCCACAGAGATATTAGAAAGAACTTTTTTAATGTCAGAGTGGTTGACAAATGGAATGCATTAGGAAGTGATGTGGTGGAGGCTGACTCCATACACAGTTTCAAGTGTAGATATGATAGAGCCCAGTAGGCTCAAGAACCTGTACACCTGTTGATTGACGGTTGAGAGGCGGGACCAAAGAGCCAGAGCTCAACCCCCGCAAGCACAACTAGGTGAGTACAACTAGGTGAGTACACACTCCTAGTCCCCTCCACACTCCTAGTCTCCTCCACACTCCTAGTCTCTTCCAAACTCACTCCTGGGCTCCTCGACACTCACTCCTAGTCTCCTCCACATGCACTTCTAGGCTCCTCTGAACTCACTCCTAGTCTCCTCTACACTCACTCCTAGTCTCCCCCACACTTACTCCTAGTTTCCTCCACACTCACTCCTAGTCTCCTCTACACTCACTCCTATTCTCCGCTACACTCAGCCCTAGTCTCCTCTACACACACACTCCTAGTTTCCTCTACACACACTCCAAGTCTCCTCTAAACTCACTCCTAGTCTCCTCCACACTCACTCCTAGTCTCCTCTACACATACTCCTAGTCTCCTCTACACTCACTCCTAGTCTCCTCTACACTCACTCCTAGTCTGGTTGATACCTGGTTGATGGGGTTCTGGGAGTTCTTCTTCCCCCCAAGCCCGGCCCGAGGCCAGGCTCGAGTTGTGAGAGTTTCGTCCACCAGGCTGTTGCTTGGAGCGGCCCGCAGGCCCACATACCCACCACAGCCCGGTTGGTCTGGCACTCCTTTGAGGAATAAATCTAGTTTCCTCTTGAAAATGTCCACGGTTGTTCCGGCAATATATCTTATGCTTGCTGGGAGGACGTTGAACAACCGCGGACGTCTGATGTTTATACAGTGTTCTCTGATTGTGCCAATGGCACCTCTGCTCTTCACTGGTTCTATTCTACATTTTCTTCCATGTCGTTCACTCCAGTACGTTGTTATTTTACTGTGTAGATTTGGTACTTGGCCCTCCAGTATCTTCCAGGTGTATATTATTTGATATATCTCTCGTCTTCTTTCTAGTCAGTACATTTGGAGGGCTTTGAGACGATCCCAATAATTTAGGTGCTTTATTGCGTCTATGCGTGCCGTATATGTTCTCTGTATTCCCTCTATTTCAGCAATCTCTCAATGCAATGTAGAAGTAGTCTCTTCTACACTCACTCCTATTCCCCTCTACACTCACTCCTAGTTTCCTCCACACTCACTCCTAGTCTCCTCCACACTCACGCCTAGTCTCCTCTACACTCACTCCTAGTCTCCTCTAAACTCACACCTAGTCTCCTCCACACTCACTCCTAGTCTCCTCTACAATCACTCCTAGTCTCCTCCACATCCACTCCTATTCTCCTCTACACTCACTCCTATTCTCCTCTACACTCACTCCTATTCTCCTCTACACTCACTCCTATTCTCCTCTACACTCACTCTTAGTCTCCTCCATACTCACTCCTAGTCTCCTCTACACTCACTCATAGTCTCCTCTACACTCACTCCTAGTCTTCTCCACACTCTCCTAGTCTCCTCCACACTCTCCTAGTCTCCTCCACACTCACTCCTGGTCTCCTCCACACTCACTCCTAGTCTCCTCCACACTCACTCCTAGTCTCCTCCACACTCACTCCTAGTCTCCTCCACACTCACTCCTAGTCTCCTCCACACTCACTCCTAGTCTCTTCCACACTCACTCCTAGTCTCCTCCACACTCACTTCTAGTCTCCTCCACACTCACTCCTAGTCTCCTCCACACTCACTCGTAGTCTCCACCACACTCTCTCCTCGTCTCCTCCGCACTCACTCCTAGTCTCCTCCTCACTTACTCCTAGTCTCCTCTACACTAACTCCTAGTCATTTATCCATATTTCACCTTTTGTATCTATGCCCGAGGATCCCTCACCCTTAATTACCTCTTTCTCCTAATTACTCAACGAAAATCAGCAATTAGAACTATCACAAAATTTCAGTTCCAGACACCACTCTTACTGAAATCCTTGAACATGTTACATTAATTATCCAGTCTCTACGCATACTCTCAAGTGTTCTCTGTATCCCCTAAAACTCTGAATTGCAATGCCAACATCTGACCTTAAGCTCTTCTTAGAGTGATGTAATAGAACTCACAGTCACCACACGAGAAACAAATATCTCTTTGACATTCCTAAGAGAGAAGCTCAACCAAGCAGAAATACAATGTATGTCAACCCCCCCCCCCTACCCAAATCTGGGTAAGTAACCTCACCACCCACTTTGTCCACAACTTAGCAGCCTGTCCACGCTATCTAATGTACCCATGTTGTTATGTCATCTTTGCTTAGGGACGGCTAATTGATGTTACTTGTGCCTTATGTTAACTTTCGTGATAAAATGTCCTTTGTTGTGGTTGTGTAAATATTGTGTATATAAGATGTGTCGTGTAGTAATGTTGAATCAGAAAACAGGTGTATTTTAGTTGACTTTCACTCAACCCCTGACATTTTGAATTCATTGATTTGAGTCCAGGAGGTTCATTTACTTATGGGAAAAGTTCTACACCACGAGCCTTACTTGGGGATCATGACATAATAATAACAGGCCACCAGAACACAAGGAAGTAAAATAACTAGTTCCTCTAGGGAAATATACAAGGCCATTGTATGTAATTGTTGAGGAATCAATGCCGACAGACCTACAAGTGACTGGTCTCGGAGTCACAGCAGATTCATTAAACAAAATGGGGTTATCTTATCAGATCACCAGATAAATTCCAACTACACAACGGATATCGGCATCCTTACGGGTGCTAACTAAAACCATTCAATTATCTTGGGAAAACATAAAACATCAGGAATGTACTTGTTAGAGTCTACAGGAGGGAAGTTAATGTCCCGGCTAAGTATTACACTTTAAGACAACAACTCCTGTAGAGCAGGAACATTCCGAAACTGTCACAGTAGTGCAGGTTGTTCGACGTTGGCCCAATCGTCCTCCTCCTTCAGTTTACTGGGTCTATATCTGCGGTTTCAGCAAAGGTTCAAGAGAGTGATGAAGTTTCTCTTCCGGTTTTAGTGACCACCCGTGCACAAGCTACACGACCACAGCCAGCTGGCTCTACTGCTACCGTTGTCCCTCAAGACCCTCAGAAACTATCCCCGAATCTGACAACGTTGGAGTTCCGTAAGTTACAGAGGGAAGATCTTACCTTGACACCATTATTCTTCCAGGCTGAGACTCAACCTGACAGTATTCCTGGGTTCTTCCTAGAGAACGAGTTGCTCTACCGCAGATATAGACCCAGTAAACTGAAGGAGGAGGACGATTGGGCCAACGTCGAACAACTAGTGATTCCTGCCAGACTGCGGCCCAATATTCTACACCTGGCCCACGGAGCACTCTCACACTACGGATTTAACAAGACCTACCACGGAATCCGTCAAGACTACTACTGGCCAGGTATGGTAAATAGCGTCAAACAGTGTCATACATGTCAGATGGCAGGTAAACCGAACATCTCTATCCCCAGAGCACCACTGACTCCCATACAAGTGCCTGCGGAACCTTTCCACAGACTTATTATAGACTGTGTTGGTCCTTTACCTCGAACCAGTTCTGGTAACGCCTATATACTAACCATCCTGTGTCCTACCACCAGATTCCCCATAGCAGTTCCAGTAAAGAACATTACGGCTGCTACGGTTGTGAAACACTTATTGAAGATCTTCACCCAGTATTGATTTCCAAGGGAGGTTCAGAGCGACTGTGGCACCAACTTCACCAGTGATCTCTTCAAGAGGACACTGGAAGAGTTCAACATCACACAGGTATTGTCCAGCCCCTATCATCCTGCTTCACAGGGTTCTCTTGAGCGTAGTCATCAGACTATTAAAGCACTCCTGAAGAAGTTTTCCAATGAAACCTCTAAAGATTGGGATAAGCAAATTGATTTGATAATGTACATCTTTAGAAGTCTTCCCAATGAGTCTCTAGGAGTATCTCCCTATGAGATGCTCTACGGACGTAAGTGCCGTACTCCTCTCAAAGCTATTAAAGACTCTCTACGTGATGCCACCTTCAGTGAGCATCAGAATGTGCCCCAGTTTCTTCAAAACCTACTACACATTCTAGAGAGGGTACATAACTTTGCCAAGGATAATCTATTGAAAGCACAGGAGAGGATGAAGACTCATTACGACCAGAACAGCAAAGTAAGGAAATTTAAACCGGGAGATTTCGTGCTTGCCTATTTCCCTATCCCAGGTTCTCCTTTGCAAAACAGGTTTTCAGGACCCTACCGCATCAAGGAGTGCAGAAACAACCACAACTACGTTCTAGAGATTCCAGATAGGCGGCGGAAGACCCAGCTGTGCCACGTCAACCTCCTGAAGCTATATAACGGTACCCCTCCCACTGTATTGATAACATATTCGTCCTTTAAAGGGCCATACATCCACAGTGAGACCTTCCCTGCTTCTCCTCCCGAAAGCATTGACACTGAGTCAGCGCTTTCCAATTCGGAAATCCTAACTGATCCTCATAACCATTTTCAGGACCATAATAGTGCTCCGTTACCATATTATAATTCTATTCTCGCCCCGCCAGATATCACCAAGCCTTTCATCCTTCATGTCGACGCCAGTGGTACCGGCATCGGGGGTGTCCTGATGCAGCAACGAGGCGAGGAGGTTCTACCTGTCAGCTACTACAGCTACAAGTTGAAACCCCACCAGAGGAACTACAGCACTATCGAGAAGGAGCTACTCTCCATCGTCCTGAATCTACAGCACTTTGCTCCATACCTACAAGATGCTAGGTCTACCACCATCTACTCAGACCACAATCCTCTCTGCTTCTTACATCAAGCCCAATTCAATAACCAACGTCTTCTACGATGGGCTATAAATCTGCAAGATTTCAACCTGGAGATCTGCTATATCAAGGGAACTGACAACATCATAGCCGACGCCCTCTCCAGAGTCTATGAAGTAGAGGCAACTCCAGCTATCACTCTACCACATGAAGACGTCACTTCTTCCGGAACCGCAGGCTTCGGGGGAGAGTTGTGACGATAATCTCTTTCAAGAGAGATTGAGCCTGCTCTTCCCTACATAATTCACATCATTCAAGTACAAGATACTATATTAAGATACGTCCACCAGTATCGCCAAACGTTTTGCCCAGGAAGCAAAGCGTACCTTGCACCACCAGACACACCGGCTCCTGCCCGCCGTCAATGAGCAAACTACCCATTCTCCGCCTGCCTGCTCCTGATTGGCTGGTGTGTCGCCGCACCTGCACTCACGCCACTACCTGAGTCGACGTGTGGACCAGCACACGCCGTACTCCTCAGAATATCTCTGTGCTCTTTGGAGTTGACATCTCTCTCGCTGGTAGACAAAGCTCAGGCTGTCCTGTACTAAGGGAGGTGGCAGCTTAAAGCCAGTATTCTCAGCACCTGATTGATATTATTATTATTCTTGCACTTTATTTTAGAGTAAATTTCACATGCATTAATTATTCATGTTGTTTTGTTTGTTGACTTGTTTTGAATTTTACGTAAGCCCATGGATTGTCTTTGTTCATATCTTGTTTTCTAGAGTAATTAAAATTTCATTGTTTATACTTTGTGTTTTGTGTGTCTTCCCATTACCTTACCACAGACAAACAGACAAGCTGTTTCTTTTTTTTTCTGTAAATGTGACGAAGCACTGCCCCCTGCTATTGAAAACAGCCGAACATCAACACTCCAACACTTTACCGTCACACATGACTGAGCCAAGAACACTCACTCCAAGAAATCAATCACATAACTGATGATGGGCTGGAGTCGGTCCATAATGAGTGGGATCTAGACTTTATAGGAAATCTTCCTGAATCTCTTAACAAGAGGAAGACTAGGTGCTTTCCTAAGGCTGAAATTTGGAACCAGGGGCCTCTATGGTTAGTTGTTGGCCCAAAAGCCACTGGTCATTGTGGCACAATCCATGACCGCTATTGATGAACCAGCAGCCAAGGCCATAAACTGTACCAGCTTCTCTCCATTTAGAAAGCTGATAAAAATCATATACAGTGTTACGATAATCTCCTGCTTCGGCAAGGAGATCCTGCCTATTCCTTTACCGCCAATTCAACACCATATTTGCATACTCCAATGTAAGAAATTGCCATCAAGAACCACAATAACATGTGCCCAGTAGCCGTGTTTAACCAAACGCCACCACCACCCTCCCCCGACAAGTACCCGACACACCTGTTGTCAGGCCAACTCCACTCGCCAGTCGTACTGCTTGTTTGAGACTGCCGGCGACTATTACATGCACATCAGCGCCACCTACAACTGGACCTGGCCGTGTATAAAAGGAGCTCACTACCCTTCAGAGGTCAAATAACTATCTACGCGCTCACCATAGCCCATGTTACTTGGAGCTTTTTGTTCCAGGTAGCGAATCTTCAACAACAACAGAGGTCAGAATACTCCTCAGTGCTTCTAGCTGCAAGACCTACTCTGCTCCCTTGGGTGTCGGTAGACTAACGCAGCTTGTATATAAAGTATTTGTTCTGCACCTATAATTTTGCTATTACGTAAGTGTCACATGTTTATATCTCTTTTTTTCATTTGTTCTCGCCAAGTGTCACTGTGCATATGTATTATTTATTGTTCAAGTCATATTTTGTTATATTAAAATTTGAGTTTTTCCATTCTTTGGACTTTTATCCCACAATTCTCACATTGTGGGATAAAAGCTACTCCACTTGTGGGAACCAAAGCTACTCCACAGTCACATCAGAAGGAAAACAACAGTGAAAGAACAGGTAGTGAAACTTAGAACAGGCGGGGACAGGTATACAGAGAATGACAAAGAGGTGTGTGATGAACTCAACAAGAGGTTCCAAGAGGTCTTCACAACAGAACAAGATGAGGTCACTGTGCTAGGAGAAAGGGAAGTAAACCAGGCGGCCTTGGAAGAGTTTGAAATTACGAGAGAGGTCAAGAGACACCTGCTGGACCTGGATATTAGAAAGGCTGTTGGTCCAGACGGGATCTCGCCATGGGTACTGAAAGACTGTGCAGAGGCACTTTGAATGCCTTTCTCCATAGTGTATAGTAGGTCACTGGAGACGGGAGACCTGCCAGAAATATGGAAGACTGCGAATATGGTCCCAATATACAAAAAGGGCGACAGGCAAGAGGCACTGAACTACAGGCCAGTATCCTTGACTTGTATACCATGCAAGGTGATGGAGAAGATCGTGAGAAAATACCTGGTAGCACATCTGGAGAGAAGGGACTTCGTGACAAATCGCCAACATGGGTTCAGCGAGGGTAAATCTTGCCTGACTGGCTTAATAGAATTCTATGACCAGGTAACACAGTTTAAGCAAGAAAGAGAGGGCTGGGCGGACTGCATTTTCTTGGATTGTCGGAAAGCCTTTGACACAGTACCGCATAAGAGGCTGGTACATAAGCGGGAGAGACAGGCAGGTGTAGCTGGTAAGGTGCTCCAGTGGATAAGGGAGTACCTAAGCAATAAGAAGTAGAGAGTTACAGTGAGGGGTGAGACCTCCGATTGGCGTGAAGTCACCAGTGGAGTCCCATAAGGCTCTGTTCTCGGTCCTATCTTGTTTCTGATATATGTAAATGATCTCCCGGAGGGTATAGATTCATTTCTCTCAATGTTTACGGACGATGCCAAAATTATGAGAAGGATTAAGACAGAAGGGGACTGTTTGAGGCATCAAGAAGACCTAGACAAACTGCAGGAATGGTCGAACAAGTGGTTGTTGGAGTTTAACCCAACCAAATGTAATATAATGAAGATAGGTGTAGGGAGCAGGAGGCCAAATACAAGGTATCATCTGGGAGAGGAAATTCTTCAGGAGTCAGAGAAAGAAAAAGACTTGAGAGTTGATATCATGCCAGATCTGTCTCCTGCAGCACATATCAAGAGGATAGCATCAGCGGCATATGCCAGGCTGGCCAACATACCAACGGCATTCAGAAATTTGTGTAAAGAATCATTCAGAACTTTGTATACCACATATGTCAGGCCAATCCTGGAGTATGCAGCCCCAGCATGGAGTCCATATCTAGTCAAGGATAAGACTAAACTGGAAAAGGTTCAAAGATTTGCCACCAGACTAGTATCCGAGCTGAGAGGTATGAGCTACGAGGAGAGACTACGGGAATTAAACTTCACTTCGCTGGAAGACAGAAGAGTTAGGGGGGATGTGATCACCACATCCAAGATTCTCAAGGGAATTGATAGGGTAGAAAAAGACAGGCTATTTAACACAAGGGTCACACGCACAAGGGGCACACGCACAAGGGGACACAGGTGGAAACTGAGCGACCAAATGAGCCACAGAGATATTAGAAAGAACTTTTTTAGTGTCAGAGTGTTTGACAAATGGAATGCATTAGGAAGTGATGTGGTGGAGGCTGACACCATACACAGTTTCAAGTGTAGATATGATAGAGCCCAATAGGCTCAGGAATCTGTACACCTGTTGATTGACGGTTGAGAGGCGGGACCAAAGAGCCAGAGCTCAACCCCCGCAAGCACAACTAGGTGAGTACAACTAGGTGAGTATAAGTCTTAACAATGATTTACTAGATGATGAAAGACTTTGGGCACCCAGATTCCTATATTGTGTATTATAATATACATTATGATAAACGTTATGGGAACGGTTCGTAATAACTATTTTTGTCAGGGGATTTTTCTATTTTCTATTTTGTTAAGATGTTTCACTAATTGTTCTATATCAGCAACTTGGACATAACACGGGCTTCTCAGCCAACCTCAGTAAGTCAATTACTTGCCACTGAATTAAATATAACTAACTAGGTTAACCAATGTTCAGCAAATAAATATTTGAAAAATATTGCAATTTTTTTAGAGAGAAATAAAAATACACATTTTGCAATAGATAAATTCACAATGATAAAATATTAAGTATTCTCATTGTTGATAATATCATTCATGTGTGACAAAATACCAGAATTAAAAATACAAGCTAAAACTTTAAATTTTATATTAATTATAAGTGCATGTTATGTTATACATATATAATTTTACTATAACGTACTGAAATTTATTTCATCCGGCAGGTAAGTGAAGGCAGCACCATTTCTGCTGCGTCTCCCTAAATGTGAGCCACCTAGAGAACACTGTGACATCCCATACAGTTCACTAAAGAACGAAGACTACTACAGTTTTCCTATGTTCCACTGGATATGAATACTGTCACTCTAGACAGCTAAAATGTTGCCATCATTCTTTTTATTTTGTAATATATTTATTAATTATAATCATTCTTAGGAAATCAAATAAAATCTATTAACCTAACATTCAATGAAATTCAAGAAATTATCAAAATTATTAAATTTTCAGTTATACTTCTTGCATAGCATTACAGAAGAATACACAGCATGGCAGAGCAAAGCAGACCTTTTGCAAGAAGACTATCTTGCCTGTGAGGGATCTAGATCCCTCAGCTAGTTTTCCTAGTTTCTAGATTAGGCTAGTCACTCTAGAAACTGAAGCTTTCAAAATAACATATGCTTGTTGGGTGTTGAATGAAAGCTTATGTTAATGACTATCATTTGTGAGTAGTTAGAGGTCTGTGATTGCTCTGTAGAGAGAATTACAGAAATTTTCCTTTCTGTGAAATAGGACGGTGAGGTACTTGACTAAAACCGTTAGAGGTGGGGGGAGAGTGGAGTGAATGTTGCCTTTCCCCACCACATGGGAGACATCACGCCACTCTCCTTAGACCTCCCCCTCCTTGTGACGTCACGGGACGCTCGAGGGTGAGAGCCTGATTGGTTTAGGCATGTGTGCTCCAAGCCTAGTTTTGGCGCGAAGAGCTATGGTTGGATGCGGCACGAGGGAGCCGTGCTGGCTCCAGGCTGATTGGTCAAGACAAAGTAGGGAGAAGGTATGGGCATTTTGAGTTTCCCTAGCGCGGGAAACCGTCAGTCTGAGCAAGGTGGCAGGTGGACTAGGACGTGTCTGGGTAGAGGGGGGGAGTTTTCCCCCTCCACCCCCGTTAATCGCGGACGTTACCGTGTTAACTAGCAGGGATGGCATCCCTGTTATCCCTGGTTGTGTCTAGGCCCAATTTTCGTGAAATTCGAGGGCCGACGATTTACGGAAGGAACAGTAAAAAAGCTAAAGAGACAGTTGACAGTGTTCACCAGGAGGCAGCTGGCAGAGCCTCATGGTGTAACAGGTGGTTTGAATAACCTGTCTAGAGTGGTTAGACAATTAGCGGAAATCAGACAGGGCCTCCTAGTGAAATCGTGGTAAGATTACAGGCCCCTGTGGGACTTTGAATTCGACCTTGTTGGTCCGCCCGGTGGTGATACCGCCGGCCATTGTCACCCCAGTGTAGAGCAAGGCAGGCTCTAGTGTGCTGGAGTTGTGGGCGATTCCTCAACCACGTGTGTATGCCCGGGGGGCCACCCCGGCCACCCGCCGCATGGTCCGGCCACCCCACCCGCCTGCCCGCGTGGCGGCCACCCACCCAGGCGACCCGTGCGGCCAAACCCCACCCCCTCTCTCAGCTCGGGAGGGGCGCGGTGGCCACATGCCTTGGCCACTTTCCCGGGACAGCCTAGGGCCACATCTTGTCGACGCATGAGGAGCAAGCAAGCTACGTGTTGTCAGCTAGTAGGGTAGTGACTTGGGAAATGAGGAAATAAATAAGGGTTGTGATCTATTATCATTGGTTGTGATCTATTATCATTGTTTACAGTGTGATGGGTACCGGAGGAAATTCACGGTAAGAGTTGTCTCAGAGCCTCGCCAGGCTAGAGAAGCAGCTGAGTGACAGCTGTCAATAGGGTCCAGGTGATTGATAAGGGCGGTACCTGGAGATAGATATTATACACGGGACCACACTGTAGTATCATAATGTATATATAGTAGACTGACTAGAGTATGTAACCGGTCAGTGTAGAGATTTACCATATAAGTGATCCAGCCTGTCGATTCTATATAATCGTTCAGACTGGATTAATGCCATAGAGTACCGTAAAATTATAATCATTAGAGGTAAGCAGGCCCGGTTGCAGGGATGTCAATGGGGGGCCCCAGAGGTCTGTGTAGTTAGTTACATTTTTACTTGATGATATAATTTGCATTGATTATGTGAATGCCATTTCTATGTGTTCATTTGCATGTTTATGTACTGTGTTGTGTGGTGAGTCAGTAGATGTGATTGCTGACTGATTGCCTAATGATGTCATTAGCATGTGGGGTATGCTGACGGCATCATTATGTTGCAGGTTTGTGCAGTACTGCTTCAGTTTATACAATATTATTGCCCCAGGAACTGTGTTGAGGGTTTAAGGGACCTCTAGGATTTTTCAGGGGAATTCACAGTGCTTAATGAGAGCAGGCAATTGATGGGTTAATTGCCTTGCTGAGGTAAGTGTGTGTGTTCACAGTAGTCCTTTGCAATCGGGTGCAAGAAGAAAAGAGGGGGGGAAGTAATATTGGTAGATTTTTGTGTGTTGCACAACCGTGTGTCATTATTGTGTGGGCACAGTAATTAGCGAGTTGCAGTAGCCGCAACCATATGTGGGCAGTGCTTTTATGATGTTGCATGCCATTGTAGTGTGACCTATGTAACGCTGGGGTTACTTTGTTTCTTTAATTTGTGTTGAGGACTTAAGGATTCAGTGAGTTAATTAAGTAAGGGGTAATTAACTGGATAAGGGGTGCACACTTAGTATTGTGGAGTGAGTGATGGCTGTTAAGAGAGAACAGGGTTGAGCTTGAGTGAGATACGTCTCGGGAGCAATTAATTGTCCATGTGACAACTAATTGACCACTCTAGCTAATTATGTAATTAGCCTTCTCATCATGAATTCACGTAGTGGGAGAGGATCTGTCAGAGTCTGTCAGTATTTGTGTTAACGTAATTTGCTCGAGACTAATTACCTTTCTGCGGTATAGCAATTAGTGGCTCAGGTTAATTAGTGGAGTAATTAACATTGGAGAGCTCCGATGACTCGGTAAAGCGAGGTCATGGAGCTAGCATAAATCGTTGTATTAATCATATCCTGTCTGAGGACAGTGGATTAGTGCCACTTCTTGATAATTAGGGTAATTAACTCCTTTCCCGTGAATTCACAGTGTTTGATGAGACCTGCTTAGGCAGTGCGGAGTGAGACGTATTTATGGATGATTAATTATCCGTCCTGGTGACAGTTAATTAATTGCTCAGTATTAATTAAGGGAATTAATTAGGGTAATTAACACTCACTA
Source organism: Procambarus clarkii (assembly GCF_040958095.1). NCBI lineage: Eukaryota > Metazoa > Arthropoda > Malacostraca > Decapoda > Cambaridae > Procambarus > Procambarus clarkii. Next base: position 18,035,723 of record NC_091221.1, on the reverse strand, counting down.
GTAATTTTTTTTTACACCGACTGTGGAGAAGCTACCAAGTTAGGGTAGGCTTAGTTAACGTAACTCAATGGGGATGTAATTAGTGGTCCGTTTGACCTTAATTGAGAATTACTCACTGAATACTTGCTAGGAGTCAAGTGTGATGTAATATATGTTTGAGTTATTGTAAACAAGAGAGAGACACGTGTTAAAGATTAACGTAGAGTATCATCATGTTGTTGTCTAGTGTGAGACAATTGTTTGTGATTACCGTAGTACTTTGTTGCTGACTGCTGCGATCAGTCAATTAACATAATTAATCACTTAAGGCAATTTCTTTTGGTTGTCGTCTGGTGACGAGAGTACAGTCATCTAGGGATCTGTGGAGCTGTGTCCCAGAATTCCGCCTTGCCTGTCTTTGTTACTGTTTACAACAGTGCAACTTCTTGTTGGGAGTCGCAAAGAGTGTTCACACTGGGTTGTGATAGGGGAGGGGGTCACTGTTGGACTACCCGCTTAGTTACGTGGGTCTCTTTTGGGGGGCGGGAGGACCCCTAAGTTTGTGATTATAGTAGCTGTCAGGGAAACCGAGACACTATTGATTGCATGCTTGTGTCTTTGTCTTCAGTGGATATCCTTCATTTGTTCAGTTAGTTCATGTTGTCAGCCCGAAGTGTCAGCAAGATGGAGCCTGCTGTCACTTCTCGAGGGGCTGTTGAATAGCTGTGTTGCAAATGCCACTTGATGTACAATAACGTAACCATTCGCTGTGGTGTAACTTAGTCTGTGATATTTTTCTTTGATTTGCAATATTGCGTCATCAGTGGGCACACCTGTGTTCAGGTTAGTTCAGTATGCAGCCTCACAGCAAGGGTTGCTATTTAGCTGTTTGTTATCGTGCCACTGGATTGACATTAACGTAACGTAAACTCGGTAATGTAGTAGTTAGTCTCTTGTTATTAATAAATTGTTATGTTATAGAAAACGGTCTTTGATGTCAACCCTTCAACCATATTATTCCACCATATTTCTGCATATTATTAAATGTTGATGTGATCTTGATAAGGCCGCTGTTCTTGGGAATTCGAATTCCAATTCATAGCGCCACATCAAATATAAATATTTGATTGTGAGAACTCGTCGGTTACCCTTTATTAGTTTTAACGTCCTGTTTAACTAGGAGGAGCCAGCGGCCTATTGTGGACAGGTTTTCACCCTTGGTGGTGGAGGCCTGGCGGTTTGCTCCCGCTTTTCCTTTTTCTATTGGACTCATGCTTAACTGCCGTGAGCAGACTTTAAACTTGTAGTCCACCTCCTAATGGAGGTAGGCGTAGAGAAAAATCTCACATTGCCCTCTTTATACATTTCAGAGAATGACAAGGTGTGTATAACAAGTCATATTTTAGCAGATAACACTGTCATGTCGGATCCAGAGCAGCCACACTCTGTCCTTGTAGCTAAACACTCACCCTCCTCATAGTCACTTACCCCTGTCCTCACCGCTACACTCGAAGTTGAGGTCTATGCCTCTCTTCCATCCCTTTTGCTATAGTAATTCATCAAAGACTACTTTCCCCTGTTTGTGTTAGCAATTGTTAATTGAATTGAAGTAGAAAGTACTAGCACTGAGACTGAGCATCGACTGAAGAGAAAATCGATCTTACAGGCTCAAACACTGCAAATAATCAGCAGTACATCCCTGCACATCTATAACAATACTGAATTTGAGTACTGAGATTATGGGTTGAAATTTATGGGCGCTCGTGAGTGAAGGACTTGATAAACTTTCCTGTTACTACAGAGGGAATTGATTTTATACAATATCTTGTAATCTAGGGATATATGCAATGTCCAAATGTGGTATCTTTTCTGAGATGCTGAGTCACGAAAGCCATTGTCTTCTCATCATAATCAATAAAAATACATTTCTTACAAATACAGTTGGCATAAAAATCCATGTTTCCTCAATAAAATTTGTAAAGGCAACATTTTGTCAAAGGTAAATAACCTTATATTCAACTTAATTCCCATCCAGAAAAGAACAAGGTAAGTTCATCCATTGAGCCTGTGCATTCCTTAAGGAAACTTGCTTTTCATTTTTTAAGAAAATTTGATAAATTATATATTTAAATTATATAACAACTAGCAGTACCCGGCCACGTGTTGCTGTGGCTCAGAAACGCATGTGCGTTGCTGAGCCACAGCCAACTTCCTAGTCCTCCCCAACATTTCCCCCTCACCTGTTACCTCGTCCTCCCCACCATTCCCATCTCCCCACCATCTGCACCACCATCTAAACCACAATCTGCACCACAATCTTCACCACCACCTTCACAACCCTACTTCCAGTATTCCTAAATTTTAAAACCATTTCCCTTCCCCCTATCACTGATGGCTCTTAAGTCTTCTGGACAGAGCTCTCCTCCTCGCACTATATTACTGCTCCACAACTATATATATATATATATATATATATATATATATATATATATATATATATATATATATATATATATATATATATATATATATATATATATATATATATATATATATATATATATATATATATATATATATATATATATATATATATATTATTAAATATGACCGAAAAAGAAAGATTAATAATTCTAACACGAATTTTCTCAATCTTTCGTACATTTCTTTTCACTGTTGGAGGTAAATCAAAAAATCAATTCTCCAAAATTCATTTTTATTTCTAGTCTGACGCGACACGAGCGCGTTTCGTAAAACTTATTACATTTTCAAAGACTTTAGTTTACAAATACAAATGTAAAGTCTTTGAAAATGTAATAAGTTTTACGAAACGCGCTCGTGTCGCGTCAGACTAGAAATAAAAATGAATTTTGGAGAATTGATTTTTGATTTACCTCCAACACTGAAAAGAAATGTACGAAAGATTGAGAAAATTCGTGTTAGAATTATTAATCTTACTTTTTCGGTCATATTTAATAATATATGTCTACAGGAAAGACTGCTACCAAAATATACTAATATATATATATATATATATATATATATATATATATATATATATATATATATATATATATATATATATATATATATATCTCTGAAAACTCACACCCCAGAAGTGACTCGAACCCATACTCCCAGAAGCAACACAACTGGTATGTACAAGACGCCTTAATCCACTTGACCATCACGACCATTTGTTCGCATTTGTGTTCCTCACGTGTGCCCCAAAGAATGAGGTGATTTGGTAAAATGCTATGCCCAAGATAACTATCCGAGTGCCGGCGGTGGGGTGGTTCATATAGCCTCGGCTATCACCTCATTATGTCCGGTCGTGATTGTCAAGTGGATTAAGGCGTCTTGTACATACCAGTTGCGTTGCTTCTGGGAGTATGGGTTCGAGTCACTTCTGGGGTGTGAGTTTTCAGTTGCATATGTCCTGGGGACCATTCAGGCTTGTTCACATATATATATATATATATATATATATATATATATATATATATATATATATATATATATATATATATATATATATATATATATATATATATATTCACACAACGTTTCATTCGCATCCGAGCACGTTCTTATATACATGCTATATAGGTGTCATGTCTGTGACGGGAAAAAACATGCTTTTCTTGGAAAAACTGTGTTTTTCATATGAGGGAACATCTTCGAAACCTCTTTACCGACTGCTTTGAAATTCTGACACAACGTTGCATTCAAATAAGCGAATGCTTTTATATATCTACTTTATACATGCCTCACATTTGACAGGAAAAAAACATGATTTTTTATATAAACAACACCATCAGTTGAATGTAGGAGCAACACACGCTGTAATCTCCGAAAGTTCTTCACCGATTACTTTGAAATTTTGACACAACGATCCATTTGAATACACGTGTGTTTTTATACATCTACTATATACATGCCACACCTGAGACAGGTAAGAACATGCTCTTTTTTAAACAGCGCCATCTGTTGCACATGGGAGAAACATTCGCAATACTAAATATGTTGGACAATTTCATTTCAATGTTTTCGACTACATTGATAAATTTTATTTTTATAGATTTCAGTTTATTTTATTTTTTATTGAATTATTTTGTATGACATTGTGTTGGAATTCAGCTGTGTTGTTTACCATACCGTTCATTTTGTAAGTATAAGTATAGATGCCACACCTGTAACAGGTAAAACTATGCTTTTCTTGAAAAGCAGCACCATCTGTTGCATGTAAGAGCAACACACATGCTATACTAAATATGTTTCTGATTGCACTGATAAATTTAATTTTCATACATTTTGATTTATTTTCATTTTGATTTAATTATTTTGTTTGAATTGTGTTGGAATTGAGCTGTGTTGTTTACCATACTTTTCATTTCGTAAGTATAGTTTATTTTAGATTGCTAGCCACTCCACCATCCCCTCTTCCTTCCCACCATGCCCCACACCCAAGTCCCTTTATCCTCCCCACCATTCTCCTTTCCCCCCATCCCCTCGTCCCCTCCATCCCAAACTCCCCCATCCCCTCATCCTTTTCCACCCTTACCTCCCTCCCTTGTCCCCTCGTCCTCCCCCACCATCTCTCACTTCTGTCCCCTCATCATCCCCACCATTCCCTCACTCCCTCGTCCGATGCCTTCCCAAATGGTCTGATGTTCCCATCAGAGAATTGGGAACATCAAGTGATCTGATGTTCCCATCACTGAAATAAAAGAAAAACAGTTAAAAAATGAAATGAAAATATGAAAAAAATATAAAAATAAACTATACTCACGAAATATACTGTATGGTAAACAACACAGCTCAATTCCAATGCAATTCACACAAAATAATTAAATCAAGATGAAAATAAATTAAAATCTATGAAAATTCAATTTATCAATGCAATCAGAAACATTGAAATGGAATTAAAGATATTTAGTATAGTATGTGTGTTGCTCTTACATGCAACAGATGGCGCTGTTTTTCAAGAAAAGCATAGTTTTACCTGTCACAGGTGTGGTATCCATACTTATATTTACGAAATGAATGGTATGGTAAACAACACAGCTCAGTTCCAAATCAATATCACACAAAATAATTCAATAAAAAATATAATAAATCGAAATCTATGAAAATAAAATTTATCAATGCAATCGGAAACATTGAAGTGGAATTCGTGACATATTCAGTATAGCGTGCATGTTGCTATTATGTGCAACAGATAGCGCTGTTTTCAAAAACGCATGTTTTTACCTATCACAGGGGTGGCATCTATATAGTAGGGATATAGAACCACGCTCCTATTCGAACGCAATGCTGTGTCAAAATTTCAAAGCAATCGGTGATGAACTTTCAAAGATTACAGCGTGTGTTGTTCTTACATCCAACAGAGGGCTCTATTTTTGTTAAAAATCATGTTTTTTCCTGTCACAGGTGAGGCATGAATATAGTAGATATATAAAAATACGTGCTTATTCGAATACAACGTTGTGTCAAAATTTCAAAGCAATCGGTAAAGAGGTTTCGAAGATTTTCCTCACATGAAAAACACAGTTTTTCAGAAAAAGCATTTTTTTTTTACCGTCACAGACGTGGCATCTGTATAGTATGTATATAAAAACTTGGTCGAATGCGAATAGAACGTTGTGTGAAAATTTCAAAGCAATCTATGAAGAACTTTCGGAGATTAGCGATTTTGAACAAACGAACATTTCCATTTTTATTTATATAGATTATTATCATTATATGAATAACACTGAGGAACTATTACACTTCTTAATATCTCTCTCGTTATATACGTTTGGGATACTCAAGTACCATGACAGAGGAATCATGTAAGAAGGATTTAAGTTGCATTTCATGGCTGTGTGGTCACGTTAACATGGTAGTCATCCAGTGGAACATTCCCTGGCTGTGTGGTCACATTAACATGGTAGTCATCCAGTGGAACAGATAACCAGTTAACTTCTTTGACGTAAATGGTATTGCTATCATTATAATATACAGTATCTATACTCGAAAGATACTTGTTGGAGAGGTGTTGGTTGAAGATGAACATTTCCCGGAATGAGTTAAGTGGAGCACTATGGTGATCATACATCTTATGTTCTGTGTTCTTGTAATATTTATCTTTGCTTATTTAAAACAGTGTTACTCTAGTACTTTGACCTAAGTAATTGTTGGCTTGACTTTCTGTGGCTTGCTTTGGTATTTTAAAGACAATTAAGCGTTGCTTAATGTCTTGCATTCCTAAATAAAAACTTATATTTTGTCTAAGATTTTATATATATTTTTTATATACATGTTCCTTCAGTAATGCTGTTTACAATAATGTTTGTTACTGTCGTGTTGGTCCTGGTCACGATAATCGACCTTGAAACTTGGCTGGATGTTAGAGCAATTGTTATCATGTTTAAACACGTCTAGCTTTCTTGTGAGATATTCCTTAATAACATGTTTAGTTCTTCCTGGTTAGTGACCATTACAGTGTCACCATCAGTGCCTTCGAAGATGTTATCTGGTGATACACCTAAATGTTGATGATCTTATTAGCACTGTAAGATTGCTACAATGAATGCAACAAATTAAAATTACTTTTATGCTAATAGCAAAACACAGTAAGGTGATGAATATTTCTCCAGTGTGTTTTGTGCTTAGGAACTATTTCCTTGTTGTAAGATTGGTACTGTGACTTAGAACACTATAAAAATATATATTTGTTGTTTTAAAGAGATGAGACACTATTGGAACTTAGCTGAAGGAGATCATTCCTTAATTTGTCAGGAACAGATAAGGTTTCTACCACACTTACTGATAACTCCAGTTTAATCCACAATTATCATGAAGAACTCACGAATAATATCAGCCTAGCCTGTAATTGTTAAGTAGCAGCTAACCAGCTCTTCCACTTCATTTTACAACCCATAAGTTCCAGGAAGGTGATCTTTATGTTTCCGCCTTAGTACCCACCTAGTTGTGCTTGCGGAGGTTGAGCTTCGGCTCTTTAGCCCCTCTTCTCAACTGTCAATCAACTAGTGGAAAGGTTCCTGAGCCTATTGGACTCTGTCTTATCTACATTTGAAACTATGTATGGAGTCCGCCTCCACCACATCACTTCCTAATGTATTACATTTGTTAACTACTATAACACTAAAATAAATAAAAATAAAATATTTACCCTATCAATTCCTCTGAGAATCTTGTTTGTGGTGATCATGTCTCCTCTATCTCTTCTGTCTTCCAGTTAAATGAGATTCAGTTTCAGTAGTCTCTCCTTTAGATCATTCCCATCATCTCGGGGACGTGTACGATGGCCAACCTTTAAACTTTCTCCAATTTAGTCTTGTGCTCTATATGGTTTGTAAGTCAGGTGTATTGAATAAATCCAGAAATATTGTCTACTGTGTGTTTCCGTATGAATAGTGAATGTTTTGTCCAAAAGTATCAGCAGAAATGTGATGTATTATATATTCTTAAAGAGTAACGTATATAAGAATATTGATAAAAAATTTGGTAAACTTTTATTGATTCTGTTTCTCTTGTTTTTGGTCTTATTTCCTTATGACACGAGAACATTTCCAATTTCAGTAATGTGCAATCACCTTCGATTGTCCTTATCAATAACACTGTTGGAAAATATTTTAACTATCTGTTATATTAACGGATTTATACGAGAATGTGTGTAAATCTCGTCCATCACCGATTGTGGCATCCTTTTATCTAGGCTCCGGCCTGAGTCTCGGGGGGGGGGGGGGGATCCTTGGCTCAACGTGTCCTCTTACAAATTACGTTGCTTTTCGCTTGTTTGCGTACTAAGGCCATAAATAGTCGTAAAGGAAAATGAACTCGGCTCACGAAATTGACGTCTGTCACGTTTTCTGTTTTGGGTTCTCTGGCTTACTCGATTAGATTAGGAGAAGCCAGTTTAAATTAACAGTTTTCATGACGTTTTGAAACCTTAGAAGAATTTCCAGCCCTCTTAACCTACCAGAGGACCCAAAACTTGCTGCTTTGGTTCCATTTTAAATGGATTTTTTTTCATTATGTTTAAAATTAAAATACGGTAATTTTTGGCCGTATTGCACAGGAGGGAGAAGCGACCTAATTTGTAAGAGGACGGATTGCTTGGCTAGGTCAAGGAGGCAACACACACCAATAATACTACATATTTGTGCTCCCAAACCCAAGGAAAAGTAAGTAATTACTGTTTCTTAATTTGTATGTAATCTATTTTTTTTTTTTTTACATTTAAGATAATAAAAAAGAAAATGTTAAATGTTTGTTTCAAATGTAATATTATTGTATATATCATATTTCTTATGGTGCTGATTTGCTACCACAAAATATAAGGAAATTTAAATTGTTCTGAATCATCCCATTTTTTCTACATGTTTTGCATAACTTGATTCAAGTTTTGTTTCGTTGATATTCCTATATTTTGCCTGGGGAGATCTGAGGCACAAACCTACTTCTAAGGTCCCTATCAACCACAAAATGCAACTAATTTTGTTTTCAATTTATTGTAATTACTTTATTAGCATATTCATAAAATACATATTTGTTTTTCTATTTTTTGTATACCTTTATATCCGTAATCTGTCAGAGAAACCCCAAATCATTTCAGTTCAAAACTGTAACATGAATAATAATTTATATATATTCCCTCCCTAATTTGGCATAACTTTTCCTATAATTACTAAAGAAAGAATTATTTGTTTAATTTTGTCAACAAAGCCTCTCTAATGAGGAGGCCACAGAAAAAGTGCCACAAGGCACAATGGTTAGAAGATGTTTATTTACATTTTGAATATATTAATTGACAAATTGGTACTTATTACAAATGGGAAAGTATTGATTGATTGATTTCCAAGCAAAATTCTAGTTGTGCCATTGACTAATTGTGAGTCATCATCTACATGGTTGTTTGGTGTTGTCATAAGTGTAGTGTGTGTGTGGGGTGACATCACATATACTGTGCCCTGTGTGTCACTATGATTGTGCTTCACTGTGACTTAAACTTAGTACCTTTATGTTTTTTCTTTGTTTTGCGCCCATATAAGCATGGTATATTGAGAGACACCATATTTGTTGCGATCAGTGTCGTGAAATATGTCACAGATTAAATGTATTGCATTGTTTGATGCCAAATGTGAAGTGTGTTTTGGGACACTATATGAATTATGTAACACCTTAAGTTGTGTATTATATGTTCAATATGTGACGTAGTGTGATGTGTTCAATACGTGACGTAGTGTGATGTGTTCAATACGTGACGCAGTGTGATGTGTTCAGTACGTGACGTAGTGTGGTGTGTTCAATACGTGACGCAGTGTGATGTGTTCAGTACGTGACGTAGTGTGATGTGTTCAATACGTGACGTAGTGTGATGTGTTCAGTACGTGACGTAGTGTGGTGTGTTCAATACGTGACGCAGTGTGATGTGTTCAGTACGTGACGTAGTGTGATGTGTTAATATGTGACGTAGTGTGATGTGTTCAATACGTGACGTAGTGTAATGTGTCATAAATGTGGAGTACTGAGTGATACCATCAATGTATTATATTGTGTGTCACTCTACGTGTTCTGTAATGTGTGACACCTTAACAAAGAAGTAATGTTCTTCCTCATATACATAGTGAATTATGTAGCAAAATATATGTAATGTTAATTGTTTCTTAGGCAGGCTGGGGAACGTAAACACCCTTTGTGCTCTGTATTGTATTATAAAATAAAAATATTCTATTTTGTTACACCATAAGTGTGGGGGTGTTGTGTGACTTGAGTGCTATATAATGTTAGGGATGCATAAGTGTGATACTTACCTTCTAAATATGCAGCGTTGACGTCTTGCTCCAGCGTCGAGGAGGGCCTTCACAGTGCTTGTCGTTACCACTTGCGGCTGAAATCGTAGAAGGGCTATCCTGTCTGTCAACAGATACCACAATTGTTATTATGCATAAACCATGCACGAGTCTAGAGGTTTCTCTAAAGTGTTTAAATAAACCGTCCTTGATGAACAACTTTTTTAACACTGTAAGTGAAAAACAAACTCTAAATGAACAAATCCACAATGACCGTGATGAGGGTTTGAACTTACAGCCCAAGATGAACGCAGACGAGCCTTAGTCGACTGCGCCACGACATGGTGAATGGAATTGCAACCGGGAGTGCAACTGTTCCCTGTTTTACACAATTCCCCCTGCACCCGGGCTTTATCAACAAGTTGTTCTACATCTTCGCCCTCATTTCAGTACACACATAAATCACAATAGCGTGATTCATCATACGAACAAATCCACAAGGGTTGTGATGAGGGTTCGAACCTACGTCTAGGATGATCCCTAATGCGCCTTTGTCGATTGCGCCACGACATGGTCAAAAGAATTGCAACTGGGAGTGCAAATGCACCACACTGCTCCCGGTAGTTAACAGATGGAGTAGTTAACAGAAGGAATGCATTAGGCAGTGATGTGGTAGAGGCTGACTCCATACACAATTTCAAATGTAGATATGATAGAGCCCAGTAGGTTCAGGAATCTGTACACCTGTTGATTGACAGTTGAAAGGCGGGACCAAAGAGCCAGAGCTCAACCCCCGCAAGCACAACTAGGTGAGTACAAGGTGATGTTATTGTTGCACTTTCATTTATATAGATAAATGAGACTTCAAAATAATACCTATTGCCCATGTATTTTCATTTTGAATAAAATTTATGCATATATATGTCTAACCATCGCTTGCAACAATCCTGAATTCCAATGTCTTTTAAGTTATATGGTAATCACTTCAATTACTCCACTTTCCAAAACAATATTTACCTGTGTATTTTCAGAATCTAAACTTATTCTAGTATGAATCAGAGTAACGACACGTGGTTTAAGATAAGTAAGCATTAGTTTTTTTATAAAGTTTTTTGTCATATTCAGCCATAACATGTTATCTTCATATTGTTCATTGTTGAATGTCCGCGGTCGCTTGTCTATCGATAGTATTCTTGGTGACTCGGATACTTTTGATATCATTCGCTTTATGCGTTTCTGTTCTCGTATTGGCATCCTTGATGATGTTTAGCGCCCTCTGATTATCCTGCACATTTAATGGTGCTACATAACCTTCCCGGTTTAGTGCCTTCTATTGATAATTACTTACTTAGTTCATATTGTTCAGTTTTAACATGGTATGTGTTCTTCTATCATGTTCATCCTTCATTTATTACGTTTGAGTGAAAGCAGCATATAATGGTAAGATTACTAGTATATGCTTGAATATAATCTTTGATGAGGAGCCATGTGAGACGACAGAGAGTACGAATAAAGGTGATAACCAGCAATAGTCATTCATATTAAGTGAAAGTAGTGTATGAGAGAATAATGGGTAACCTGCTGGTTTAGCAGTGAGGGGAACTCAACACTCAGGCCTGGATAAGCAATGTCTGAAGAAGCTTGATTCAGAAATTAGGTTGACCTGAGGGAGAGGAGTTCACCCTTGTAATGTCTTGGATCTGTGGGTTCCAGCAGCAACAATTTCAATCATTCCAAACCATTGATAAATAACAGAGAAGTCTCCGGTAATGTGGTAAACCCAGAAGTATCGATTAGTAAGGCTTAATCCATACATGCATTGAGGGACAGTTTAAGTTTATCATATTATTCAAAATCACTTGATATAAATATAATAAAAAGGCCTCTCTCTTGCTCGAGTTCTCTGGTTTTTAAATCAAATTATAGTCAAAATCCACACGTCACAGACAAGTGATAACTGTTTAAGTTGCAATGGTTAAAGATAGATTATTAGAACAACTGGCCAAAGGAGCATTACTGTGTTATTCAATACAGGATTTTTGCCCCAGTCCCAGACTATATCTGGTTAGGAACGCGACAAAAGTGACATACAATTACTGTTTCCCATGCATGGTCAAATATAAACCATAAATATGAAAATATTCACAAAGTTTGAAACCAATATTACTGTTAAATATAACTAATCACCAAACGATGTCCTATAGGCTCATTTATACTGAAAATTTTATTTATAGGTCATTCACTTTAACATATTTTGGTTATTATTTAACATGGTTTGGTTATTGGTTATAGTTACCAAAAAAACGGCCAATCTACTTTTGAAAAACTCCCCAGACACAAAGCAGAATGCCTTGAAGGAAACCAACGTTATCTATGCTTTCAAATTCCCACTTGGGGACTGTAAGCCTCAAAGAATTCAATATATAGGCAAGACAACAACATCTCTTTCCAGGCGATTAACGATGCATAAGCAACAGGGCTCCATTAAGGAACATATAATCTCTTCCCACAACCAGACCATCACCAGAGAAGTCTTAACAAAAAACACGGAAATCATCGATAGATACAGCGATAGCAGGCGGCTTGACATCTGTGAGGCACTACACATTAAGAAGTCGACACCAACAAACAACAGCCAATTAATGCACAACTATATTCTACCAACTTCAAGACTCCGCACCAATAAAGAAGCATCAAGAAATATGGACCAATAGGCCCTTTGCAGTTACTTCCATTCTTCCCTTTAACTTACAAAATATTATACCCATTGTTTCGTGTTCTGTCTTGTGTTGAAAGTGTGTTTTCACCTCATCCAAAACTGTTGTAACATATCATCTCACCCAAATGCAGGTGGTATAAAATCGAAGCTGTTTAAACTCTGTTCAGTTATAGTTGTGTGTGTGTAAACTAAAGTCTTTGAAAATGTAATAAGTTTTACGAAACGCGTTCAAGTGTCCCATCAGACTAGAAATAAAAGTGAATTTTGGAGAACTGATTTTTCAGTTACCATCAACAGTGAAAAGAAATATCAGAAACATTGAGAAAATTCGTGTTAAAATTATTAATCTTACTTTTTCGGTCATAATTAATAATATATGTCTACAGGAAAGATATATATATATATATATATATATATATATATATATATATATATATATATATATATATATATATATATATATATATATATATATATATATATATATATATATATACATACATATATATATATATATATATATATATATATATATATATATATATATATATATATATATATATATATATATATTTTGGTAGCAGTCTTTCCTGTAGACATATATTATTAAATATGACCGAAAAAGTAAGATTAATAATTCTAACACGAATTTTCTCAATCTTTCGTACATTTCTTTTCACTGTTGGTGGTAATTAAAAAATCAATTCTCCAAAATTCATTTTTATTTCTAGTCTGACGCGACACTTGAGCGCGTTTCGTAAAACTTATTACATTTTCAAAGACTTTAGTTTACACATACACAACTGAATAGAACTTACACATCTCCGATTTGTTTATATCTGCATTTGAGTGAGGTGGATGGGGTGAGGTGGTATTTAATAGGGTATTAAATTCATCAACACAAGACAGAACACGAAACAATGGGTATTGAATAGAAGTGATTGTAGAAAGCCTATTGATCCATATTTCTTGATACTTCTATATTGGAGCGGAGTCTTGAGGTGGGTAGAATATAGTTGTGCATTAATTGGCTGTTGATTGCTGGTGTTGACTTCTTAATGTGTAGTGCCTCGCAAACGTCAAACCGCCTGCTATCGCTGTATCTATCGATGATTTCTGTGTATTCTTTTACTATTACGAATATGTCATCTACATAACGGCAGTATACAGTTGGTTTTTGTCTGCTACTGAAGACCCTGTCTTCGTAAACCAACTGTATACTGCCGTTATGTAGATGACATATTCGTAATAGTAAAAGACTCAGATGAACTAATTGACCTAAAAAGACACCGAGAGAGAGAGTCAGTATTCCGATTTACACATGAAAATACTGAAAATAGCAGTGAAAATAGTCTGCCTTTCCTGGATGTACTAATAACAAAAACAGGAACCTCGTTAAGCACCAACGTATATACCAAGCCCACCAACATAGGATTATGCCTGAATGGTAGAAGTGAGTGCCCCCAAAGATACAAAGCCAGTGTTCTCAATGCTTATATTCGTCGAGCGCTTACCCACTGCTCTGATTGGAGCAACGTGAGTAGAGAGTTTGAAAGAGTAACTCAGGTATTGGTGAACAACGGATATAGCAACGCGGAAATAAACGCTGCTATAAGAAGACACTTGGACCGTTGGTATAATCCTGAACCTAGAACAGAAACCACAACACCTCCAATAAAATTATATTACAAATCAACCATGCACAGTGAACATATAAAAGAGGAAAGAATAATGAAAGAAATAATCCGTAAAGGAGTAAAAAGCACTACACCTAACCAAAACATAAACCTGATAATATTCTACAAAACCAAGAAGACTTCCGAACTCCTTATCAAAAACAGCCCGAAGCCGACGGAGAACCCTCTACAGCAGTCAAGCGTTGTATACATGTACACTTGCCCCCACGAAGGATGTAACCTTCAATCTAAGTACATAGGTATGACGTCGACCAAGCTGACGAGGCGTTTGACATGCCATCTTCAATCCGGAGCCCCTAGGAATCACATGAGACAAGCCCATGACATCACTCTTACAAGAGAAATGTTGAACAAGAATACCTGCATAATAGACAAAACCCAAGATGCAAGAAGATTGCAAATTCTTGAGGCAATTCACATAAGAATAGAGCGACCTACCATGAACACCCAAATCACGGAACTATTTACTCTACCCACCATGAGAGTAAGGACAAGACCAGAACATAACGATGCCAACACAGAAGACAATGTCCAACATAACAGGCCAATTACACTGGATTAACCTTTGTGTTTAGATAGGAGATGCCTCGCATGGGCCAATAAGCCTTCTGCAGTTACCTCTATGTTTCACCTCACATTTATCCCTTATGTATCCCCCCATGTTTTCACCTTTATTGTATTATCACCTGACCCAGTGTGGGTATAAAATCAACTAGTATTGTAAGATCTGTTCACTTGAGAATGAACCATGGAGGTTCGAAACGTTGTGCAAATTATATAAAAAAGTGTAATACACTCTATAGTAAATCACTTCTTTTCTTTACCTTAAAAGTACGAAAATGAGTTTTGGAGAACTCCTATTTCAATTAAGCCCTGATGCTAAGAAAATAGTTAGAGGGATAGAAGCCCTAAACCAGAAAATAATAAATACAGAATATGCGGTCATATTCAATGAAACATATATATATATATATATATATATATATATATATATATATATATATATATATATATATAAATATATATATATATATATATATATATATACATATGTCGTACCTAGTAGCCAGAACGCACTTGTCAGCCTACTATGCAGGGCCCGATTTGCCTAGTAAGCCAAGTTTTCATGAATTAATTGTTTTTTGACTACCTAACCTACCTAACCTAACTTTTTCGGCTACCTAACCTAACCTAACCTATAAAGATAGGTTAGGTTAGGTTAGGTAGGGTTGGTTAGGTTCAGTCATATATCTACGTTAATTTTAACTCCAATAAAAAAAATTGACCTCATACATAATGAAATGGGTAGCTTTATCATTTCATTAGAAAAAAATTAGAGAAAATATATTAATTCAGGAAAACTTGGCTTATTAGGCAAATCGGGCCTTGAATAATAGGCTGAGAAGTGAGTTCTGGCTACTAGGTACGTTATATATATATATATATATATATATATATATATATATATATATATATATATATATATATATATATATATATATATATATATATATATATATATATATATATATATATATATATATGTCGTACCTAGTAGCCAGAATGCACTTCTCAGCCTACTATGCAAGGCCCGATTTGCCTAATAAGCCAAGTTTTCATGAACTAATGCTTTTTCGACTACCTAACCTACCTAACCTAACCTAACCTAACATTTTTGGCTATGCTATGTAAAATGCTATGCCCAAGATTACTATCCGAGTGCCGGCGGTGGGGTGGTTCAAATAGCCTCGGCTATCACCTCATTTTGTCCGGTCGTGATGGTCAAGTGGATTAAGGCGTCTTGTACATACCAGTTGCGTTGCTTCTGGGAGTATGGGTTCAAGTCACTTCTGGGGTGTGAGTTTTCAATTTATATATATATATATATATATATATATATATATATATATTATTAAATATGACCGAAAAAGTAAGATTAATAATTCTAACACGAATTTTCTCAATCTTTCGTACATTTCTTTTCACTGTTGGAGGTAAATCAAAAATCAATTCTCCAAAATTCATTTTTATTTCTAGTCTGACGCGACACGAGCGCGTTTCGTAAAACTTATTACATTTTCAAAGACTTTAGTTTACAAATACACAACTGAATAGAACTTACGCATCTCCGATTTTATATCTACATTTGAGTGAGGTGGATGGGGTGAGGTGGCATTAATAGGGTATTAATTTCATCAACACAAGACAGAACAAGAGGTGGCATTAATAGGGTATTAATTTCATCAACACAAGACAGAACAAGAGGTGGCATTAATAGGGTATTAATTTCATCAACACAAGACAGAACACGAAAAAATGGGTATTGAATAGAAGTGTTTGTAGAAAGCCTATTGGTCCATATTTCTTGATGCTTCTATATTGGAGCGGAGTCTTGAGGTGGGTAGAATATAGTTGTGCATTAATTGGCTGTTGATTGCTGGTGTTGACTTCTTAATGTGTAGTGCCTCGCAAACATCAAGCCGCCTGCTGTCGCTGTATCTATTGATGATTTCTGTGTTGTTTACTAGGATTTCTCTGGCGATGGTTTGGTTGTGGGAAGAGATTATATGTTCCTTAATGGAGCCCTGTTGTTTATGCATCGTTAAACGCCTAGAAAGAGATGTTGTCTTGCCTATATACTGGGTTATTTGGAGCTTACAGTCCCCAAGTGGACATTTGAAGGCATAGACGACGTTGGTCTCTTTTAAAGCGTTCTGCTTTGTGTCTGGAGAGTTTCTCATGAGTAGGCTGGCCGTTTTTCTGGTTTTATAGTAAATCGTCAGTTGTATCCTCTGATTTTTGTCTGTAGGGATAACGTTTCTATTAACAATATCTTTCAGGACCTTTTCCTCTGTTTTATGAGCTGTGGAAAAGAAGTTCCTGTAAAATAGTCTAATAGGGGGTATAGGTGTTGTGTTAGTTGTCTCTTCAGAGGTTGCATGGCGTTTCACTTTCCTTCTTATGATGTCTTCGACGAAACCATTGGAGAAGCCGTTGTTGACTAGGACCTGCCTTACCCTACAGAGTTCTTTGTCGACTTGCTTCCATTCTGAGCTGTGGCTGAGAGCACGGTCGACATATGCGTTAACAACACTCCTCTTGTACCTGTCTGGGCAGTCGCTGTTGGCATTTAGGCACATTCCTATGTTCGTTTCCTTAGTGTAGACTGCAGTGTGGAAACCTCCGCTCTTTTCCATGACTGTTACATCTAGAAAGGGCAGCTTCCCATCCTTTTCCATCTCGTAAGTGAAACGCAGCACGGAACTCTGCTCAAATGCTTCCTTCAGCTCCTGCAGATGTCTGACATCAGGTACCTGTGTAAAAATGTCGTCAACATACCTGCAGTATATGGCCGGTTTCAAGTTCATGTTGACTAAGACTTTTTGCTCGTTGGTACCCATGTAGAAGTTTGCAAACAGGACACCTAGGGGAAAACCCATGGCGACCCCATCTACTTGCTTATACATGTGCCCATCCGGGCTCAAGAAGGGTGCCTCTTTAGTACAAGCTTGGAGTAGTTTCCTTAGAATATTTTCGGGTATGTCAAGAGGAGTACAGGCTGGATCACGATACACTCTGTCGGCTATCATCCCGATTGTCTCGTCCACAGGTACGTTGGTAAACAGCGATTCTATTCGACAGCTAAACAGCGACATATTCGACCTCGAGACACAAAAGAAGGTCACTACCAAAGATACCTTACAAGCAGAACTTATTGCAGAAGGAGGAAAGAATCGAGGCAATTACAGAAGCACCATACTGTCCCCCGAGCTCAAAGCGGCAGTTAAAAGCCTTCGTGAGAACAAGGAGATAGTTGTCAGGAGAGGTGACAAGTCGCCAATATATGTCATTCTTAAAAAAGACGAATATCTGGCGAAAATGAACCTCATACTCTCTGACCAAACTAAGTTCCAAAGGGTAACGAAGGACACTACAGCCGAGTTGAAAGCAAAGGTCAACAAACTGATCGAAACTGTGAACGCCAAGAAATCCGGACTCCACCTGCCAAAGATCATTGGGGAATATAAACCTGGATATGCGTATGGAAATGTCAAGACACACAAGCCTGGAAACCCACTTCGGCCAATCATTAGCCAGATACCCACACCCACGTACAGACTGGCGAAGCGACTCAACGACTTTTATATAACACATTTGTAAATGTGTCTAATGGAGAAATGTTCAACACAGTGTACAAGGAATGGAAATGTTAGCTCTTAATATCTGTGTTATTATTATCTATGCCATGATTCATTTAAAATGTTTACTGGAGAAAAATATTCTTCCCACCGAGAAAATGCGGCACCCTAACAAACATATCATTGAGGTAGTAATAAAACATATGCCTTCGACATTATTTGGTTATCCAATGTTACCTATTATTACCTTGATAAACATTAAATGAATAGATTATTAATTATTAAAAAAATAACATTAAAATACAATGTCTTTGAAAATGAATACCAATAAACTTTTGTCCTATTTTCATTCTAATATAGCTACAATTAATAATTCTAGTGATACTAATGCTGCTATTAGTGATACTACCACTAATATTACTGCTACTTATAGTAGTAATAATACTACTACTACTACTCTTACTGATATATTGTCAACAGTAAACAATAATGATAAAAATAGTAATAATTATATTAATAGTAAAAAAAACTTAGATACCGAAGAATTCTCTCACGATATGTTTTTTTAAATATGTGCGATATCTTAATGAAGAAAAGAAAGAACCTGTTCTTCTTGTTCTTGATTTTGATAATACATTAACCATATACGATGAACAAGAACATTTGGAATTGAATTTCTCAAATAGTTTTCCTTCAGTGTAAACACGCCCATTTTTATATGAAATGCTAGATTATATGAAAGCCACAAACATAACACTCTTATTTTATGGTCGGCAGGTAAATGATCATATATCCAAAATGTTTTATTTTATTGAACATGTGTCAATATTTTACTCATATTCTAACGTATTATGACTGTTTTTCCGAAAATAAATATGGCGTTAGTAAGTCATACAAATATATTGTCAATAAATACCATAAATATTCAGATATGAGAGCAATACTGATAGATAATTGGGCTGTTTATAATGCTTTAGGGAGAAAAAGAAGGAGTTATGAGACAGAGACAAATGATGATGGAAAAGTCAAACAGCAATATAGTCGCCTGATCTTTATCAAACCTTATACAATATGTGATGTGATGAAAGAATTGGGGGGTTTCAATATACCCCCTCATCAAATAAAAAAATGTAGATAGGTTTATTCTTTCTAAAAGTTTAAATGGAAAATAAATGATAATAGTAGTAGTAGTAGTTGTTGGAAATTTCCAACACTAATACAATACTATTGTATTATAATAAATCAGTATTAATATGTACTAACTACAGTAGTCACTAAAACTTACTAACAGTAATGTTCACATAAACTAATCATTATATCTGCATATAGATGCTGGAATTCTTACGAAACCAATCACCAGTATTGCGTCAGATTATATCTAGTTAAACACATTTATAGCCAGTGTGCTACAGAATTGAATGTGATTCTCTAAAATCATCAGTATTCCATGTGATAATTATTTATGGATAACATAACTCCCAAATAATTCTAAACCGAGAGTTTTTAGTTACAATTGTTATCAAGTAATAGTTTTTCTGTCACGCGTGAATGCCATGGAGAAAACTAAAATCTTCTCCATTTCTCGTTTACCACCATAAGACGAGAAAGCAATAATATTTAAATCCCTAGAATCACAACCCAGTCTTTATTAAAGTATTTCAACCACAATTGCGCGAAATAATATTATTCGTGATAAATCATTTCTGTGGTGAATGCGGGGACGCGGGTTGAGGGAAGAGGGACGCCATTGTGTGTGCGGGTGGCGAGCTCGTGTTGCGGATTGAGCAATAAAAAGTCGTGGCGTCAGAGTCTGAGACACGTGACGTTGGGATTATCAGCAAGAATTACACTGGTACTCAACCTAGAACGAATAATTATTCTTCTACGTGATCTACAGTGCTCGGTCAAATAATAACGCGTCGATATTCAAGCCAAACTCTCAACCACGTGTACAACATTGTGGGAGTTTGAGACTGAGACGCGATACCGGCAGACTTCAGCATATACTGCACCCTTCGATAAGTATATATTTCTTTCTTGATGCATCATTAGAGATTGTATATTTCGTGGGCAGTCTGTCGTTACATCGAATGACTACTAAAAATCCAACGTTAGTACCGTACTAATTTTTATTTTCTATTTCACGAATATTGAGATTTAAGTAGCCTAGTTCAATGCTAAGTAATATCCCTTAAATTACAGCTCGCATGTGAGGAGTCAACGAGCCGTTAACTACATTCGTGTTATTCACCTCTAAGGGCTTCTACGTGGAGATCCTGAGATCACGAGGACGAGGCGTGAACAATGTCATAGAAATCGTCTTAAAGCTAAGACTTTTTGTACACATTTAATTACTCCAATTATTTCTACTTGTTCATGATATTATCAGATTGAATGCTTGTCATGAGAACTGGAGATAAAATGTGTTTATTTAGATGATTGCTCTCTAATACTAATAATCATTAATATTCTCTATTTGTATTTACCTATTGATTCTATAATATTTTGGTCACAATATTCTTTATTCAACAATGAACTGGTGCACGAACCACACTAGTTCCTAGACGTATATGAAGTTCTAGCAATACCTCCCCAATGTAGGTATTTGAGGCTCTGACTTTAGTTAATTAACCATACAGTCCATTATTTATTTAAGTGATTATTCTTTCTAATATTTATCCATAGACACTGGTTCTTCCTTGTGTTTCTAATGATCACTTTTTATTAGTTTCCCTCTTTTCTCAAAAGTGGGTGGTCCTTCGTTATTAATTTGATTAATTAAATAATTAAATAATTGAGTCAAGCCCCAGATATCCCACAGTAGTAATAAAAGAACAGAACCACCTCCTCAGGGAAAGTTAGAACAGTGTCCTTCTTATGGTGACACAGCTCTCTTATCTTTAATATGTTTCTGTGAAAAAGAAATCTTTGGGACAGTAACACTGACTAACGAAAACAAGGAATAGATACAATGTGACTACTTTGTCATTTCATATGTAAACGACCAGTTACTATTAATAAACAACAAAAAAACACAAAAAATTCCCATATAAACAGTGAACAGTGTCGTCCTCTCACATGGGTACAAACTTCCTCACCATGAGGACAAAAATCTTTATTTTTTTATATTATGTATGCTTATTTCTATAATACTTATTAACTACTTTCATCATCTTCACTTTCGTTCGTTGGTTTATTATGTATGAGTTGTTCTATCAACTCAAGCTGATTAATTAACATTAATTATTTTTCGTGCATAGCTTCAGTATTTGAAACTAAACTCATTCCCATAATTAATTTTCACTTTCCCCAGTTTTTGTATAAATTTCTTCAATGTTGTTTTTAAAGACCTCTTGTGAATTTTTAAGTTGCCACTGATAATGGTCATGTAACTGGTTTATACAAACAGCTATATAAAGTAACTGTTGTTATTATTATCAATTAGGGTCAAATTAGTTTGAAAGTGTTTTGAATTTCATCTATTTAAGTAATAGCGACAATGATCATATTTACACAACCTTTAATGCGTTCATTCATGCGTTTCCATAACAGATAAGAAGGGTAAATCAGTTGGGCAAAGACTAAATTGGGTGTATAGAGATAACTATGTTCAAGGGTAGATAGAAACTGTTCAAACAATTTATATACATTCAAAATTCTGTTCATGAGATCGATTCTGACCATATTTTCGTTTTCAAATTCATTGATCGCACAATATATAAGGTTAGTTAGTAAATCATAAATGAGGGATGAATCCACTACTTGGTCGATATTATTGGAATTTTTAAAGAATTCATTGATTTCTCGAATATTTTCCTTCGGTTCAAATTGTATATCACCACTCTTTCCCTCTTCTTGTAAAGCTAAGTTAAAAAGAGTGTAACATGTTATTAGAGGAAATGGGTTTATCATCTCTGACCTATTTCCATTGTTTTGTCTAATTTTTATGGTTTGGTGTGCGTCTTTGTAATACATTTTTCAAAAACTAAATTGATTTGGAAAAGTGCTTTATATTGTTTATTTATAATGCTCTGTTAACATTATTAATATCAATTGTCGAATTTGTAGTATTTTTTTAAATTAATTATAATTTAAACTATTCTGGATCTTTAATTTCAGCCAAATAATTACTGATGGGTGATATTGTATTTTGGGTAATATTTCCGAGGGAATTTTGAACAATAAAGTTTGTGCTGAAAACTCTAGCTAATATAATTGTTAAAGCTGTAATTGTATTCTTTAAAACAAACTTTTAATTTCAACAGATATTTTCAAGTGTAACGAATCTTATATGAGGCGAATAAACAATGTTAGGAGGGGTGGTTTCTAATATTCTTATACTTTCCACGTTGGAATCATCAGTGGAAACATCAATATTTGAACCTTTTTCAGGTTTCATATTTATATCAAATATTTTGCATGGATACATGCCCATTGTAATGTCGAAAATGGTGATATTATTAACGGAGTTTACCATTCATATTTAGATCATCTTTAAATGTAGTAAAATACTGTTTCAAATGATCAGTGTATTAAGTTAAACGGCTTTGATACGTTTTGACCATGGGTTTCTCGGTTGCGATATGAGTCAGATAAAAATATCAGTCTGATAGGTGAGAGGAGAATGAATACCTTAGGGTCCAACAGGATTTTGGAGTTGATGTAATACATTGGGGGAAGTTGTATTGGTGGATACTGTAGGTTTAGGGCATGAGAAAATGTTACCCCTCTATAAGGGCTCGTTACAAGTGCAGACATTGGGTGGGTTTACTAGTGGTAGTCGTTGTAGTGAAAATAGCTCTTCCTTGTCTGTTGACAATAAGAATATTACGCGTTGTATAGATTTATCGACCATTGAGAGGTGATAAATCTTTTTAAGATCATCGAGGGAGTCAGAAAGAGCAAGAGCGATAGCTAAATAGTCGTGGGTCCTGTATGTCGACAAAGGTTCATAACACGGCTATCGATTATTTCTCCTTTGTAAGAGTCGCTGCTGAGATTGAACTAACTTAGCATAATAGATACTCATAATATTGGTAATGTATATTGTTTTAAATCAACAAAGCTGGCTTCATTTTTGGTAATTCTTATAAATTGTGATAAAGGAGGAGTGCTTATTCTCTTTTCATCGTCATTCCATTTTACTATTGTGGTTGACGGACTTAAATAGCAACCATTTTCCAGGGTCGGGAAGACTTTTCAAATTCTTTTTAAAATTTCAGCCAAATCTGCAGCAACATTTATTTCATCTATTGTCTCATTCATATTAACCCAAATAATTTTAACACTTTGATCTGTGAGATTTGACGGCATAGCTACAATGTTTAATAAAATGTTAGTATTGGGTAGGATGACATTACCTGGGAAGAAAGATATGTTCTGTGTTTTTTTTCATCTGGGGATAGATTTTGTAATTAATATCAAAGCTAGATAGAGCATCCCAGAAATATCCTAAATTATAGGTGTGAGTAAATACTCCAGTGTTATGACAACGTCTGATTATGGTGACAATCTTTTAAAACTTCTCAAATGATTAAACCCATTTTAACATATAAATAAGGCTGACATATAGCTGATAAACTTATCTATGCATTGGATATGGATATTTTTCTTGGCGTTTCATATAACGCTGTTCAAGTCGCTGTAAATAACAATCCTTATCTTTAGTTTCTATATTAGGTAATATTGCATATTTACAAATACATTGATTACCTATGATATTTATTTGTTCTCTAATAATCGTTCTAAATAAATTATGTATGGGAGCATTATCGTTAATGGAATTATCTGTGGGATTTTTTATTGATAGAGATAACAGTGATTGACGTTCAGATGAAGACGTTGACATTTACTTTTTTTATTATATATATATATATATATATATATATATATATATATATATATATATATATATATATATATATATATATCTATATATATATATATATATATATATATATATATATATATATATATATATATATATATATATATATATCTGATAAATCACCAGAGGTGGTACCCCTTCTATATATATATATATATATATATATATATATATATATATATATATATATATATATATATATATATATATATATATATATAGCTGATAAATCACCAGAGGTGGTACCCCTTCTATATATATATATATATATATATATATATATATATATATATATATATATATATATATATATATATATATATATATATATATATATAATATATATATATATATAGATAATATATATAATATATATATATAATATATATATATATATATATATATATATATATATATATATATATAATATATATATATATATAATATATATATATATATATATATATATATATATAATATATATATATATATAGATAAAGCACCAGAGGTGGTACCCCTTCTATATATATATATATATATATATATATATATATATATATATATATATATATATATATATATATATATATATATATATATATATATATATATATATATATATATATATATATATATGTCGTACCTAGTAGCCAGAACTCACTTCTCAGCCTACTATTCAAGGCCCGATTTGCCTAATAAGCCAAGTTTTCCTGAATTAATATATTTACTATAATTTTTTTCTTATGAAATGATAAAGCAACCCTTTTCTCTATGTATGAGGTCAATTTTTTTTTATTGGAGTTAAAATTAACGTAGATATATGACCGAACCTAACCAACCCTACCTAACCTAACCTAACCTATATTTATAGGTAAGGTTAGGTTAGGTAGCCAAAAAAAGCTAGGTTAGGTTAGGTTAGGTAGGTTAGGTAGACGAAAAAACATTAATTCATGAAAACTTGGCTTATTAGGCAAATCGGGCCTTGAATAGTAGGCTGAGAAGTGCGTTCTGGCTATTAGGTACGACATATATATATATATATATATATATGTCGTACCTAGAAGCCAGAACTCACTTTTTGGCCTACTATTCAAGGCCCGATTTGCCTAATAAGCCAAGTTTTCCTGAATTAATATATTTTCTCTATTTTTTTTCTTATGAAATGATAAATCAACCCATTTCATTATGTATGAGGTCAATTTTTTTTTATTGGAGTTAAAATTAACGTAGATATATGACCGAACCTAACCAACCCTACCTAACCTAACCTAACCTATCTTTATAGGTTAGGTTTGGTTAGGTAGCCGAAAAAGTTAGGTTAGGTTAGGTTAGCTAGGTTAGGTAGTCGAAAAACACTTAATTCATGAAAACTTGGCTTATTAGGCAAATCGGGCCTTGCATAGTAGGCTGACAAGTGCGTTCTGGCTACTAGGTACGACATATATATATATATATATGTCGTACCTAGTAGCCAGACCGCACTTCTCAGCCTACTATGCAAGGCCCGATTTGCCTAATAAGCCAAGTTTTCCTGAATTAATATATTTTCTCAAATTTTTTTCTTATGAAATGATAAAGCTACCCATTTCATTGTGTATGAGGTCAATTTTTTTTTATTGGAGTAAAAATTAACGTAGATATATGACCGAACCTAACCAACCCTACCTAACCTAACCTAACCTATCTTTATAGGTTAGGTAGCCAAAAAAGTTAGGTTAGGTTAGGTAGGTTAGGTAGTCGAAAAACAATTAATTCATGAAAACTTGGCTTATTAGGCAAATCGGGCCTTGCATAGTAGGCAGAAAAGTACGTTCTTGCTACTAGGTACGACATATATATATATTTATATATATATATATATATATATATATATATATATATATATATATATGTCGTACCTAGTAGCCAGAACTCACTTCTCAGCCTACTATTCAAGGCCCGATTTGCCTAATAAGCCAAGTTTTCCTGAATTAATATATTTACTATAATTTTTTTCTTATGAAATGATAAAGCAACCCTTTTCTCTATGTATGAGGTCAATTTTTTTTTATTGGAGTTAAAATTAACGTAGATATATGACCGAACCTAACCAACCCTACCTAACCTAACCTAACCTATATTTATAGGTAAGGTTAGGTTAGGTAGCCAAAAAAAGCTAGGTTAGGATAGGTTAGGTAGGTTAGGTAGACGAAAAAACATTAATTCATGAAAACTTGGCTTATTAGGCAAATCGGGCCTTGAATAGTAGGCTGAGAAGTGCGTTCTGGCTATTAGGTACGACATATATATATATATATATATATATATATATATATATATATATATATATATATATATATATATATATATATATATATATATATATATATATATATATATATATATATATATATATATATATATATATATTGTGACGATAATCTCCTTCAAGAGATTGAGCCTGCTCTTCCCTCCAAAATTACGTCTTCACAATTATATGGAAGAAATGTCCAACAACGACAACACCACCAGCAAGGCCTGCCAGGGTGAGCAGAAACGTATACAGCCAGCCACCTGTTCGAACTCCAACCACCAAACTACCCGTTGATCGCTACGACTCCGCTGATTGGTCGCCGGTCTGGCTGCACCTGCACTCGCCCCCCAATACTACCTGATGTCTGGGGTCGCCCCAACATCAGTCCTCAGAATGTTCCGTGCTTTCGTAGCCAGCACTCCTCCCAGCTAGACGTTAGCGTGTACTGAGAGAGGTGGTGGCTTTAAGCCAATATTCCAGCACCTCCCACTTAACTTTTGTTGCACTTCTTGTTATTTTGCCTTAACGTAACTTTTCATTGTGTCATTTAAGTATTCTTATTATTTTGATTGATTGATTTTATTATAAGAATTTGTTTGTGCATTATTTTCATGTTTTGATTTATTTAACGTAATTAAAATTTCATTGTTAAAGTTTTACTTGTGTTTTGTGTGTCTTCTCCTTACCTTACCACAGACGAAGTTCCAGTTTTTCTATTTTTTTTTTATAACTATGTGACGAGGCCATACCCCTAGCCTTAAACAGCCGAACACCAACGCGTTACCGTCACAAGTTATATGGGGGCCTGTCCTAGGAGCTTCACTCAGGTACTGGTGCCAAGTGGTAATTTATGGTAAGCGTATTTAACTTTGTTAACGTAGCTTTACTATTTTTCATTCAATTTCATTTTTTATAAGGTGCGGTGTATTGTGCATTACGAGAGTAACATATAGTGAAGGTGAGACAACTTTGGATTACGTGGTGACTGTAGGCCTCAGTCATACTCTTAATTGGTCATCTCTCCCTCCATGTTATTACTCGTATTTACCATCTATGTCCCTTGAATATTTCTCATTCTGACAGATCATCATATTGGTACCCTGGTACTGTGGTCTGCCCCGGGTCAAGAGTACCCAATCTTCTGCAATCTGACTGTAGGAGGACAAAGAGGGCCATAGTTCCTCTAGCTCGAACTTTAGTTGCTGAATTGGGACCTCAGCAGCAGTTCTCGTCACCAGTTGACACCTCGCACCCCTACACGTCAGTCAGAGATGATGATACATACAACGGTAGGGAATTAGCTTATTTTTTCAGAGCACAAAAGTTCGCTAATTCTGTAAGTATCATATTAAATTCAGTAGGAAAAACTTGCTTTGTCCTATAGAGACTTGGCAAGGTATGCCTACATCCTTGGACTACCAATTTTACTTTTGAAGCATTTAACTGTTTCATTTGTTTTCGAAACTTTGTTTCATTTGTTAGTAGGATTTTCTTGCCCTTATTCTCTTACATGAGTACCGGGTACAAGATTTCCTGCGCCCTTGATTTAATTTAATCATTTAATCTTTCACTTAACGTTAATTGTTAAAGATCACACAGGATAGGTACCAGTTGCCACGTTGTCCTGTTTCTGACATTTCATTATTGAACATTCGTGTACCTTTATTTGCTAATTTCACCATGTTTCGTCTCCAAACTTTCCGTGCAAATCCAGCAGGTGAAATAGGGACTTTAAGTCGTGCCAAGAGGACTGAACTACAAACTCTTGCACATGAGTATCAACTAGAAGTTCCCTACCAAGCCAACAAAAATGACCTACACAACCTGTTGCTGGATTACTATTTAGAGCAAGGTAAGATAGACTCTGAAACTCATGAAACTTACTATATTGCAGATAAACCTGACTTGGCAACGCTGAAACTTAAACTAGAGCTGGCTAAGATTGAACGTGAGCAGCAAAGGGAAGCCCTCGAACAACAAGAACGAGCAGCTGCCATACGAAGGGAAGAACAAGAACGTGAGATTGCCTTACTCCAGGAGCGGGAACGCGTACGGCTTGAAACCAAACAACGCGAGTTGGAGATGCAACGCGAACATGACAAGCAACAAGCAACTCTGGCTCTAGAGTGTCGTCAACGTGAAATCGCCTTGGAAACTTCCCACTTCACTCAACGCCAACAAGCTACTGCCAATCTTCCCGTCAGTTTTAATATATCACATGCAAGTAAGTTAATGCCATCCTTTGTAGAAGCAGAAGTTGATGTGTTCTTTACCACCTTTGAAACCCTTGCTAATCAACTCAGTTGGCCTGTCGACCAATGGGCCACACTTCTCAGAGTCCATCTTACAGGTAGAGCTGCAGTCACACTCAGTACTTTGGCGTCTGAGAATGACTACTACACTCTGAAACAAGCAGTGTTAGACGCCTACCTACTTTCCACAGAAAGTTATAGAAGGAAATTCCGTGACCACCTGAAGGCAAGTACCACTACCTTCCTCGAGTTTGCTAACACGAAACGGAGGTATTTCATGAAATGGCTGGAAGCAGCACATGTCTCTACTTTTACAGAACTCGTCAACCTGATGCTTGTTGAAGAATTCTTGAGACGTGTGCCGCCTCCTGTCCGCCTCTACTTAGCAGATAAAGAAGAAACCGACTACCTGAAGTGTGCTAAGTCGGCTGACACTTACAGCCTCATCCACCGGCTGACACCTGAACCATCCTCCAGTAAGAAGTCGTGGTACAGTTACGAGAAGGTGAGCCCCGATCAAGCTGGTTCACAACTGTACTGCAAGTATTGTAGACTCTATGGACATACCATAGACAAGTGTGGTAAGTCTCAATACAAGGGAACCACTGACCAACAACGACCCAAACCAACTCCTCCTAAGTCCGGTAAGCCTGTGATGAATGTTGGTGTTGATGTTAATGATCTTTCTCTTTTCAGTAACCACCTGTATACTGGAACTGTCTCTGCCAACGGTTCAAATCCGGAGGGACGTTTCAAATTGAAGATCTTGAGGGACACAGCGGCTCTACAATCGATCATCTTGAAGTCGGCTGTGCCCAACATAGTCTACACCGGAGAAACCGTCTTCATCACTGACCTCACTGCTACCACTCCATACCCTCTCGCCAGAGTCCACCTGGATTGTCCCTACGTGAACGGGGAAGTCCAAGTCGCCGTCAGGGAAAAGCCTTTTCCCATGCCTGGAGTGCAACTTCTCCTAGGCAACGACTTGGCAGAAGACCTGCAACCGACCAACCTGATCGTCATGGACAAACCCCAGGTGTGTAACTCTGTGCCAAGTAACCCTATTCTTGAGTATGTTCCAGCAGAGGTTCAAAAGAGTGATGAAGTTTCTCCTCCGGTTCTCGTGACCACCCGTGCACAAGCCGCACGTCCACAGCCAGCTGACTCTACTGCTACCGCTGTCCCTCAAGACCCTCAGAAACTACCCCCGCATCTGACCAAGTTGGAGTTCCGTAAGTTGCAGAGGGAAGATCTTACTTTAACACCATTGTTTTTCCAGGCTGAGACTCAACCCGACAGTATTCCTGGGTTCTTCCTAGAGAACGACTTGCTCTACCGCAGATATAGACCCAGTAAACTGAAGGAGGAGGACGATTGGGCCAACACCGAACAACTTGTGATTCCCACCAGCCTGCGGCCCACTATTCTACACCTGGCCCACGGAGCATTCTCCCACTACGGCTTCAACAAGACTTACCATGGGATTCGTCAAGACTACTACTGGCCAGGTATGGTAAACAACGTCAAACAGTACGTAAAACAGTGTCATACATGTCAGATGGCAGGCAAACCGAACGTCTCCATTCCCAGAGCACCACTGATTCCCATACAGGTGCCTGTGGAACCTTTCCACAGACTCATAATAGACTGTGTTGGTCCTTTACCTCGGACCAGTTCAGGTAACGCCTACATCCTAACCATCCTGTGTCCTACCACCAGATTTCCCATAGCAGTTCCAGTGAAGAACATCACGGCTGCTACGGTTATCAAACATCTACTGAAGATCTTCACTCAATACGGATTTCCCAGGGAGATTCAAAGTGATTGTGGCACCAACTTCACCAGTGATCTCTTCAAAAGGACACTGGAGGAGTTCAACATCAAACAGGTATTGTCCAGCCCCTATCATCCTGCTTCACAGGGTTCTCTTGAACGTAGTCATCAGACCATCAAAGCACTCTTGAAAAAGTTTTGTAGTGAAACCTCAAAGGATTGGGATAAGCAGATTGACCTAATAATGTGTATTTTCAGAAGTCTCCCCAATGAGTCCCTAGGAGTATCTCCTTATGAGATGCTCTACGGCCGTAAGTGCCGTATTCCCCTTAAGGCTTTCAAAGACTCTCTCAGAGATGCCACCTTCAGTGAGCATCAGAATGTGCCCCAGTTTCTTCAAAACCTTCAGCACATTCTAGAGAGAGTCCACCGCTTTGCCCATGATAATCTATTGAAAGCCCAGGTGAGAATGAAGACTCATTACGACCAGACCAGCAAAGTAAGAAAATTCAAGCCGGGAGACTTCGTCCTTGCTTATTTCCCTATCCCAGGTTCACCTTTACAAAACAGATTTTCAGGACCCTACTGCGTCAAAGAGTGCAGGAATAATAATAATTATGTGATAGAGACTCCAGATAGGCGGCGGAAGACACAGCTGTGCCACGTCAACCTCCTGAAGCAATATAATGGTACTCCTCCCACTGTCTTGATTAATTGTTCTACCTTCACAGAACCCTACATCCACAGTGAGACCATCCCGGCTTCTTCTCCCGAAAGCACTGACAAGGAGTCGGCGCTTTCTAATTCCAAAATCCTTAATGATCTTCCCAAATGCTTTCAGGATAATAATCGTGCTCCTATGCCCTCTTCTAATTCCACTCTCACCTCGTCAGATAAGCCCTACATCCTCCATGTCGACGCCAATGGTACCGACGATGGTGGTGTCGTGATGCAGCAACGAGGCGAGAAGAATTCACCTGTCAGCGACTACTGCTACAAGGAACGACGGAACAATTGGCAAGGAGCTACTCTTCCTCATCCTGAAGCTTCAGCACTTCACTCCACACCTGAAAAGTGCTCGGTCCACCATCAATACGGACCACACCACCCTACACCTCCTGCAGCACGCCCACTTCTCATCTCAACGTCTTCTACTATGGGCTTGCTAACTGCAGAAATTCAACCTGGAGACACGCTATACCAAGAGTCTGACAACATCTTAGCCCATGACCTCTCCAGAGTTTATGAAGTAGAAGCAACTCCATCCATTACTCCATCACATAACGACGTACTTCTTCCAGAACCGCAGGCTTCGGGGGAGAGTTGTGACGATAATCTCCTTCAAGAGATTGAGCCTGCTCTTCCCTCCAAAATTACGTCTTCACAATTATATGGAAGAAATGTCCAACAACGACAACACCACCAGCAAGGCCTGCCAGGGTGAGCAGAAACGTATACAGCCAGCCACCTGTTCGAACTCCAACCACCAAACTACCCGTTGATCGCTACGACTCCGCTGATTGGTCGCCGGTCTGGCTGCACCTGCACTCGCCCCCCAATACTACCTGATGTCTGGGGTCGCCCCAACATCAGTCCTCAGAATGTTCCGTGCTTTCGTAGCCAGCACTCCTCCCAGCTAGACGTTAGCGTGTACTGAGAGAGGTGGTGGCTTTAAGCCAATATTCCAGCACCTCCCACTTAACTTTTGTTGCACTTCTTGTTATTTTGCCTTAACGTAACTTTTCATTGTGTCATTTAAGTATTCTTATTATTTTGATTGATTGATTTTATTATAAGAATTTGTTTGTGCATTATTTTCATGTTTTGATTTATTTAACGTAATTAAAATTTCATTGTTAAAGTTTTACTTGTGTTTTGTGTGTCTTCTCCTTACCTTACCACAGACGAAGTTCCAGTTTTTCTATTTTTTTTTATAACTATGTGACGAGGCCATACCCCTAGCCTTAAACAGCCGAACACCAACGCGTTACCGTCACAAATATATATATATATATATATATATATATATATATATAATGTCGTACCTAGTAGCCAGAACTCACTTCTCAGCCTACTATGCAAGGTCCAATTTGCCTAATAAGCCAAGTTTTCATGAATTAATTGTTTTTCGACTACCTAACCTAACCTAACTTTTTCCGCTACCTAACCTAACCTAACCTATAAAGATAGGTTAGGTAGGGTTGGTTAGGTTCGGTCATATATCAACGTTAATTTTAACTCCAATAAAAAAAAATTGACCTCATACATAATGAAATGGATAGCTTTATCATTTCATAAGAAAAAAATTAGAGAAAATATAATAATTCAAGCAAACTTGGCTTATTAGGCAAATTGGGCCTTGCATAGTAGGCTGAGAAGTGCGTTCTGGCTACTAGGTACGACATATATATATATATATATATATATATATATATATATATATATATATATATATATATATCTTTATAGGTTAGGTTAGGTATATATCTTTATAGGTTAGGTAGCAGAAAAAGTTAGGTTAGGTAGGTTAAGTAGTCGAAAAACAATTAATTCATGAAAACTTGGCTTATTAGACAAATCGGCCCTTGCATAGTAGGCAGAGAAGTGCGTCTTGCTACTAGGTACGACATATGTCTATATATATATGTCGTACCTAGTAGCCAGAACGCTCTTCTCAGCCTACTATGCATTGCCCGATTTGCCTAATAAGCCAAGTTTTCTTGAATTAATGTTTTTTCGACTACCTAACCTACCTAACCTAACCTAACTTTTTCGGCTACCTAACGTAACCTAACCTATAAAGATAGGTTAGGTTAGGTAGGGTTGGTTAGGTTCCGTCATATAACTACGTTAATTTTAACTCCAATAAAACAAAATTTACCTCATACATAAGGAAATGGGTAGCTTTATCATTTCATAAGAAAACAATTTGAGAAAATATATTAATTCAGGAAAACTTGGATTATTAGGCAAATCAGGCCTTGCATAGTAGGCCAAAAAGTGCGTTCTGGCTACTAGGTACGACATATATAATATATATATATATATATATATATATATATATATATATATATATATATAGAGTAGGCATCCTTCAGTCTCGGGAGTGGGACTATGGAGTTGCGCAATAGTTGTCAATCCTGGTGCAGCGTCTGGTGTGACTGATGAGGCCAATCCGAGAGTGGCAGTACATCCCACACCGAGCACAAACGAAGTCCGATTCTGGTCTGTCTTCCTGGCTACCGGCTTTCCTTCTCTGTCTCTTTGCCTCCGATTCCTTGGCAAGTGACTCCTCGAACTGGAGAGACCTCTTTGAACAGCCTGCTCCAGGCTTAACGGTCTGCAGCCAGTGTCTCCCATATAGCAAGATCGACGTCCACGGCTTTCAGGTCCCTCTTGCATACGTCTTTGTACCGTACCTGGGGCTTGCCTGCTGGATATATATATATATATATATATATATATATATATATATATATATATATATATATATATATATATATATATATATATATATATGGGTTTATATTGGTGTATACTGGCAGCAGGTTTTCTTTCAAACATGTTTCATTGAATATGACCGCATATTCTGTATTTATTATTTTCTGGTTTAGGCTTCTATCCCTCTAACTATTTTCTTAGCATCAGGGCTTAATTGAAATAGGAGTTCTCCAAAACTCATTTTCGTACTTTTAAGGTGAAGAAAAGAAGTGATTTACTATAGAGTGTATTACACTTATTTGTATAATTTGCACGACGTTTCGAACCTCCATGGTTCATTCTCAAGTGAACAGATCTTACAATACTAGTTGATTTTATACCCGCATTAGGTCAGGTGATAATACAATGAAGGTGAAAACACGGGGGGATACATAAGGGATAAACATAGGGGCTGCAGAAGGCTTATTGGCCCATACGAGGCATCTCCTATCCAAACACAAAGATTAATCCAGTGTAATTGGCCTGTTATGTTGGGCATTGTCTTCTGTGTTGGCATCGATATGTTCTTGTCTTGTCCTTACTCTCATGGTGGGTAGAGTAAATAGTTCCGTGATTTGGGTGTTCATGGTAGGTCGCTCTATTCTTATGTGAATTGCCTCAAGAATTTGTAATCTTCTTGAATCTTGGGTTTGTCTATTATGCAAGTATTCTTGTTCAACATTTCTCTTGTTAGAGTAATGTCATGGGCTTGTCTCATGTGATTCCTAGGGGCACCAGATTGAAGATGGCATGTCAAACGCCTCGTCAGCTTGGTCGACGTCATACCTATGTACTTACATTGAAGGTTACATCCTTCGTGGGGGCAAGTGTACATGTATACAACGCTTGACTGCTGTAGAGGGTTCTCCGTCGGCTTCGGGCTGTTTTTGATAAGGAGTTCGGAAGTCTTCTTGGTTTTGTAGAATATTATCAGGTTTATGTTTTGGTTAGGAGTAGTGCTTTTTACTCCTTTACGGATTATTTCTTTCATTATTCTTTCCTCTTTTATATGTTCACTGTGCATGGTTGATTTGTAATATAATTTTATTGGGGGTGTTGTGGTTTCTGTTCTAGGTTCTGAATTATACCAACGGTCCAAGTGTCTTCTTATAGCAACGTTTATTTCCGCGTTGCTATATCCGTTGTTCACCAATACCTGAGTTACTCTTTCAAACTCTCTACTCACGTTGCTCCATTCAGAGCAGTGGGTAAGCGCTCGACGAATATAAGCATTGAGAACACTGGCTTTGTATCTTTGGGGGCACTCACTTCTACCGTTCAGGCATAATATATATATATATATATATATATATATATATATATATATATATATATATATATATATTATTAAATATGACCGAAAAAGTAAGATTAATAATTCTAACACGAATTTTCTCAATCTTTCGTACATTTCTTTTCACTGTTGGTGGTAATTCAAAAGTCAATTCTCCAAAATTCATTTTTATTTCTAGTCTGACGCGACACTTGAACGCGTTTCGTAATAACTTATTACATTTTCAAAGACTTTTAGTTTGCACACACACAACTATTACCTGCAAACACTAAACAGAGTTCTTACTTATACTATGATTTAAACAGCTTTCATTTTTCATTTTATACCCGCATTTTGGGTGAGGTGATATGTTACAACAGTTTTGGATGAGGTGAACAAAACTTTCAACACAGGATAGAACAGGAAACAATGGGTATTGAAGGTAAGAATGGAAGTAATTGCGGAGGGCCTATTGGCCCATATTTCTTGATACTTCTATATTGGAGAGGAGTCTTGAAGTGGGTAGAATATACTTGTGCATTAATTGGCTGTTGATTGCTAGTGTAGTGCCTTCTTGATGTGTAGTGCCTCGCAGATGTCAAGCCGCCTGCTATCGCTGTATCTATCGATGATTTCTGTGTTGTTTGCAAAGATTTCTCTAATGATGGTTTGGTTGTGGGAAGAGATTATATGTTCTTTAATGGAGCCCTGTTGCTTATGCATCGTTAATCGTCTGGAAAGAGATGTTGACTTACCTATATACTTAGTTTTTTGAGGCTTACAGTTGTAAAGCGTTCTGGCCGTTTTTTTAGTTTTATAGTAAATCATCAGTTGTATCTTCTGATTTTTGTCTGTAGGGATAACGTTCCTATTAACAATATCTTTCAGGACCCTTTCCTCCGTTGTATGAGCTGTGGAAAAGAAGTTCCTGTAAAATAGTCTAATAGGGGGTATAGGTGTTGTGTTAGTTGTTTCTTCAGAAGTTGCATGGCGTTTCACTTTCCTTCTTATGATGTCTTCAACGAAACCAGTGGAGAAGCCGTTGTTGACTAGGACCAGCCTTTCCCTACAGAGTTCTTCGTCGACTTGCTTCCATCCTGAGCTGTGGCTGAGAGCACGATCGACATAAGCGTTAACAACACTCCTCTTGTACCTGTCTGGGCAGTCACTGTTGGCATTTAGGCACATTCCTATGTTTGTTTCCTTAGTGTAGACTGCAGTGTGGAAACCTCCTCTCCTTTCCATGACTGTTACATCTAGAAAAGGCAGCTTCCCATCCTTCTCCATCTCGTCCCCAGGCCTGAGGTCTGACCTGAGGTCTGGCCTGAGATCACGAATTCCGCTGTGAAACTGATTGGCCTCGTCCCATACAGTTCGTTCAAGTGAGGACACACTAGTGTGAGATAAATTGATCTATCATGTGTATATATAATTAACTCATATATTATTTGTTTTTTACTTTTTTAAAGAAAGTATAGTATACGTATATATTTATTCACTTAAATAAATCTGTATAACATTTTATTTTAGAGATTGAGACGTTCGTTATATATTTCTGAACCCACCTTATGAATAACCACGAAAAATTATAGCCATAATTTATTTTCTTTTGCTAATTACTTATTTATATGTACTGTAATTATTAAAGGCGAGACATTACGAAGAAAAAGAAAGTTATTTCACTGTGGTATAACATGACAAAAAAATATATCGTCATTTGAATGGTACATTGACCAGGCTGAAAACGATGACGAGTTAGATAATAATCCCGTATTAATTTTATCACCATTTGGACTCCATCAGTATGACAATCATCATAAAGCCTGTAAAGTGTGGGAAGGTATGAAACTAAATCACTGTTGTATATATTTACCTTCTCAATTATACTCCAATGAAAGTAATGAAATATTACCAGCCAGTGCCTCCCGGCAGGACGGATATTGGTTTAAAATATATCGTACTACTCCCACAATAATACCTACAGTTCCAGTATGTCCAACCACATTAGGTAAATTAATATGGCAAGATTACCAATTTAGTGTGAGTGTTCAACTCGTGGACTATTTAGTGGAAAGCATTGTGATCATCACACAACTAAACTTACTCGGGATAATGAATGTAGAAAATTTGGATGGATTCATGACCGAAATATTATAGACATATCTAAATTAAATCCAGTCAAAGAAGGTCTATGTGTGGAATGTTGACCAAACCACACACACACTAGAAAGTGAAGAGACGACGACGTTTCGTCCGTCTTGAACCATTATCAAGTCGATTATAATCAATCGACCATTATCAAGTCGATTATGATCAATCGACCATTATCAAGTCGATTATGATCAATCGACCATTATCAAGTCGATTATGATCAATCGACCATTACCAAGTCGATTATGATCAATCGACCATTATCAAGTCGATTATGATCAATCGACCATTATCAAGTCGATTATGATCAATCGACCATTATCAAGTCGATTATGATCAATCGACCATTATCAAGTCGATTATGATCAATCGACCATTATCAAGTCGATTATGATCAATCGACCATTATCAAGTCGATTATGATCAATCGACCATTATCAAGTCGATTGACAGTAATCAACCATAATTAACCAATTTGCATTATCCCTGCCTATCGACGACCCTTCTGCCAAACGTAACCATACGCCTAACCCCACTGCTAATCTCCAAATATCTACCTCTGTAACCGTTACCAAGAATCTACCACCGTAAACATGCCCACACATAGCAACAAGCAAGGTAGGACTGCCTCTCACTCATTATCCATAACACAAAGAGTCCTAAATGAAACACTGGCACCACTGGAATTGTCGCCGATGTTGGTAAACACAGCACCCGCTTCCCTCCCTCTCTGTCAGCTGCCGCCTACGACTCAACTCAAAATTCAGGCTGTAGAAGTCACTCTATATATGCCTCCCTGTATAAACTTAAAACCATTGCGGAGCAATCCATGGCCCCAGAAACTACACAACCTAGTGCTCCTGCAGTCTGAAGCAATTGCGGCTCTCCATGCCACAGTCTCCCAACAACAACAAACTATAGACCGCCTCCTCGAATCTTCGACGAACAATAATCAAGCAATTCTTAGCTTACAAGCTGTAACAGATAACACAATGGATCCAATACACAAGATTAAGGCCGAGGAAACCCAACCAGGACAAAGCGACATCCTTCATAAGCTGGAAACAAATAAATCTTCAGATGCACTAGGCAGCTTCCAACGATGACCTGGAGCAGGAACAACTTCACGACTCCCTGATAATTAGCTCTGCTGATTATACCCGATGAACAGCATGGTGAGAACTGCTGATCTACCCGATGAACAGCATGGTTAGAACTGCTGTAATGTAGCCCACGCTCTAATTAATTCAAAGATAAAAGTTAACGTTATATCAAATCAGCTGTCAGGATAGATAAAAACAGTTCCCGTAGCACTAGGAGAATGCTCATCAAACTTGCAAATTCCGCTGCTAAGTTTTACCTCATGCAAACAGCTGCTTAGCAAAAACGAACCTTTATATAAACGAGTGCCTTACCAAGCAGCGTGGATCCCTCCTCTTCAGACTGCGTCAAATTCGCAAACAAAATCCAGGTGTTATCAAGCAGTGCTACACTAGAAATGGAACGATCATCGTAAAGAAGGAAAGAACAGGAAAAAGATATGAAATAAAGTGTGACCAACAACTTTTGGCCTTCTTTAATGAATGTGGTATATCTGAAAGTTCGATTCCATCCAATGCCATTACTAAAAATAACTCATGAGTGACTGGGCCTAACCTAACCTAGCCAAACCCTGTCCATGGTGCTGTATTTGGCTCTACTGGTTGACTGATAAAGATCAAGCCTCCCAAAAGGTGGCACCGGCATGAATAGCCTGTAAGTGGTAGGCCCTTTTGAGCCATTACCAGTATCAAGAGCTGATACTGGAGATCTATGGAGGTGCGACTGCACCCTGCATGACGGGAGATGTCTCCCGTCTACTGGTTGTTGTTGTTAAAGATTCGCTACTTGGAACAAAAAGTTCCGAGCAGCACGGGCTATGGTGAGCCCATAGTGGACTTTTTTCTTGTCTACTGGTTAAATAATGCTCTCTCATCAATAAAAGTTCCTAACTAATCAGAAAAATCCCCACGTACTTATGTAAGCATCTATCTCAGTATCTTAGTAAAATCTTACTCATATGTATAACCTTACCTTGTTATATTTAAATTTAATTGCAATTTCATTTATATTAGTCATATACTAATTGAGTTCTATTTTTGTTTTCATAATTTTATACTAATTATAGGATCATAACTAAGCTACCTAAAGTTAATTATCATTAGGATTTTTTTACTTTATGAATATTCTTATTCTTATTATTCACTAGCTGTACCCGGCCACACGTTGTTGTGGCTTAGCAACAAATGTGTGTCTGAGCCACAGCATCCTTCCCCCAGTCTCCCAGTCTACCGCACCAACCCCCCCTCCCCCTGTTCCCTCGTCCTCCCAACCATTCCTCACTCCCCCATACCCTCGACCTCCTCATCATCATCCCCCCTCCCTCCTCTCTTTATCTTCCCCACCATCCCCTCGTCCTCTTAACCATTCCCCACCCCACCGTCCCATCATCCCCCACTCCCCTGTCCCCTCATCCTCCCCACCATTCTCCATTCCCTTGTCCCCTCGTCCCCACTATCCCCCACTCCCGTCCCCTCGTTCTCCCCTCCAGTCCCCACTCCCTCGTCCGATGCATTCTCAAATGATCTGATGTTTCCATCAGAAAATTGGGAACATCAAATGATCTGATGTTCCCAATACTGAAATTTAAGAAAAACAGTTAAAAAACGAAATGAAAAACAATGAAAAGTACAAAAATAAACTATACTCACAAAATGAATTGAATGGTAAAAACACAGCTCAATTCCAATGCCATGTCACACAAAATAATTAAATAAAAATGAAAAAAATCAAAATCTATGAAAATTCAATATCAATGAAATCGGAAACCTTGAAATGGAATCATAACATATTTATTATAGTGTGCAACAGATGGTGCTGTTTTTCAAAAAAGCATATTTTTTCCTGTTACAGGTGAAGTATCTATACTTATACTTACAAAATGAATTGCATGGTAAACAACACAGCTCAATTCCAATGCAATGTCACACAAAATAATTATATCAAGATGAAAATAAATTAAAATCTATGAAAATTCAATTTGTCATTGCAATCAAGAACATTGAAATGGAATGGTAACATATTTAGTATAGCATGTGTTGCTATTACGTGCTACAGATGAAGCTGTTTTTCAAAAAAAGCTTGTTTTTACCTCTCTCAGGTAAGGCGTCTATATAGTAGTATACAAAAACATGCGCATATTCGAAAGGAACGGGGTGTCAAAATTTCAAAGCAATTGGTGAAGAAATTTCGGAGATTACAGCATGTGTTGCACTTATGTCCAACAGATGATGCAGTTTTTTTAATGTTTTTTCCTGTCAATGGTGAGGCATGTATATAGAAAGCATATAAAAACACTCGAATATTGGAATACAACATTGTGTAAAAATTTCAAAGCAATCGGTGAAGAGGTTTCGAAGATTTCCCATCACATGAAAAACACAGTTTTTCAAAATAAGTATGTTTTTTTTCCTGTCACAGACGTGACATCTATATAGTATGTATATATAGACCCGCTCAGATGCAAATGGAACATTGAGTGAAAATTTCAAAGTAATCGGTGAAGAACTTTCGGAGATTATCAATTTTGAACAAACGAACATTTACATTCTTATTTATATAGATAAGATGTACCCATCCACTTGTTGCTGCAGGCTGAGCCACAGCAACCTTCCCCTGTCTCCTAGTCCTCCCCACTATTCCCCCCTCCCCCGTCCCCTCGTCCTCCCAACCATTCCTCACTCCCCCATCCCCCTTGCTTCTAAACCATTCCCAACTCCCTCATTCCTTCATCCTCCCCACCATTTCCCCCTCCCCAGTCCCTTTGTCCTTCCCACAATTCCCCACTCCAGCATCCCCTTGTCCTCCCCACCATTCCCCACTCCCTCGTCCGATGCATTCCGAAATGATCTGATGTTCCCATCAGGAAATTGGGAACATCATATGATCTGATGTTCCCATCACTGAAATATAAGAAGAAACAGTTAAAAAACAAATTGAAAATCAATGAAAAATACAAAAGTAAACTGAAAACTCACACCCCAGAAGTGACTCCAACCCATACTGCCAGGAGGACTATGCAACTGGTGTACAGGGCTCCTTATCCACTCGACCATCATGACCGGACTTATAAAGCTGATGGTAGCCGAGGCTATTTCCTCATCAGCCCGCCGGCACTCTGATGGTAATCTTGGGTATAGTATTTTATCAAATCACCTCATTCTTTGGGGCACACGTGAGGAACACAAATGCAAACAAGCCTGAATGGTCCCCAGGCATACAAGGAACTGAAAACTCACACCCCAGAAATGACTCGAACACATACTGCCAGGAGCACTATGCAACTGGTGTACAGGGCACCTTATCCACTCGACCATCACAACCGGACTTATAAAGGTGATGGTAGCCGAGGTTATTTGCCCATCAGCCCGCCGGCACTCTGATGGTAATCTTGGCCTTAGTATTTTATCAAATCACCTCATTCTTTTTTCAGTTGCATGTATGCCTGGGGACCAAGCATACATGCAACTTATACATGCATAAGAGACGTTGTTGTCATGCCTATTTACTGAGATCTGTAGAGGAATACAAACCTGGTTATGCGTATGGGAATGTCAAGACCCACAAGCCTGGAAACCCACTTCGGCCAATCACCAGCCAGATACCCAAACCCACATACAGACTGGTTAAGCGACTCTACTGCTTGCTGACTCCTTATTGGCCTTTTGCCTATCCTGTCGGTCTACCTGCAATCCAACCCAGACTGCCTTTGGGCATGCCTTTTGTTGAAAATCCTCCACACAACATGC
Source organism: Procambarus clarkii (assembly GCF_040958095.1). Taxonomy (NCBI): domain Eukaryota; kingdom Metazoa; phylum Arthropoda; class Malacostraca; order Decapoda; family Cambaridae; genus Procambarus; species Procambarus clarkii. The sequence continues at coordinate 17,993,430 of NC_091221.1, read as the reverse complement.
TAACATAGTTAGCCATTACCAAAGTTAAGGAAAATGGGAGTTTTCGTGTCATCATCACAACAACATATATATATTAATCTACAATTCTCTTTTAAACACAGTCAAGTGTTTAAACTTTATAAAATAGTAATCACTAGGACTGAATATAAATAAATACACCAGAAAAATATAGCTTGACGCCCTAATCCTTGAGAAAGAGATTGAAGCCAAACTTATTTTTGGAACACCACCTCGGATAGGCGTCGTCATGATCTCATACACAAAGAATCAAAACAATTGGAGTGTCTCCCTGAGGTTCACATTTGCGGCAACGCAGAGGTCTGAAATGAGACCGCCCAATAGTGATCCAGCCACAGTGACATCTACATCAACCACAAGAAGTATTGTATCTGGTAAAACAAATTATGAATATGATTGTAGTAGCTGCTCCACAGACACAATATGAGTGCCAGCCGCTGTTACATCGCACAACTAGACTACATGTGCCACACTATAATTTGATTTGAACTGCCTATCAGGCCATATCAACCACACAGCTGAGGCACACACCTTTAGTTGTACACCAATATAATTATAAGATAGAGTAGTACTAACCAATGTAGTCTATTAGCCACCATATGTCGTATAATTTATATCAAGTAAGGAAAATGTTTATAGCTTATTATATAACCATAAATGTGGTATAAGTAGTAAACATCCCAATTACCCCACAATTTCCCTCCTACCAGCCTGCCTGCCAGCCTGTCTGTAATTCTGCCAGCCTACCTACCGTTTTGCCTGCCATTCTGCCAGCCTGTTTACCGTACTCCCAACCTGCCTGTTGATTTGCCAGCTTCCTGCCATCCTGCAAGATATCCTGATAGCCTAATTTCCGTCCTACCATCCTGGCTGACATTCAGTATGCCAGCCTACTAGCCTGTCTGCCGTCCTGCAAGCATACTAGCCTGTTTGCCTTCCTGCCAGCCTACTAGCTTGTCTGGCGTTCTGCCAGCCTTCTAGTCTGGCGTCCTGCCAGCCTTCTAGTCTGGCGTCCTGCCAGCCTACTAGTCTGTCGACCGTCCTGCCAGCCTACTAGCTTGTCTGGCGTCCTGCCAGCCTACTAGTCTGTCTGGCGTCCTGCCAGCCTACTAGTCTGTCTGGCGTCCTGCCAGCCTACTAGTCTGTCTGGCGTCCTGCCAGCCTACTAGTCTGTCTGGCGTCCTGCCAGCCTGCTAGTCTGTCTACCGTCCTGACTTCTATCCTACCATTCTTCAGGCTTGCATGACGTCTACTTGTCTAACTAGACAAGTCTGTCAACCCTCCTGCAAATCTGCCTGCAGTCCTGCCAACCTGCCTGACAGCCGTTCTACCAGCCTGCCTGCCATCATGCCAGTGATACTGACTTCCTGCCAGCCTGTCTGCTGTCCTATCAGCCTACCTGCTGTCTTGCCTGCCATCCTGTCAACCTTTCTGCCATCTGTCAACATTACTGCCATCCGGTCAACCTGTCTGTCACTTGCAAATCTACCAGTCTGATTGTCATTCTGCTTGCCTTTCTGATTTCTGGCTATTCTGCAAGCCTGCCTTCCTTCCTGATGGCCTGCCTTCCAGATCGCTTGCCTCACTGCCTGCCTTCCTGTCAACTTGCCTACCATCTAGCCTTCCTGTTAGCATGACTGCCTGCTTGTCTATTTTCCTGAATGTCGGCCTAGATTACTGACTAACTTGGGTGGGGGACGACTCCAGGAGTGGGTGGAGTTGTTCAGTTTATATAGCTACTTCGTAGTATAGTAGACTTCAGCGGTGAAGATGGAGTCTCTGGTCTTGACATATACGTCGAGGAGAGGGAGTTCCAAGTCCAAGTTCATGTGTGAACTGGAATACTGAGGACTCGGTAACCGATCACTTAATCATATCCAGCTGCTGAAGGTCCCGAACACAGTTTAAAATATCATCAGTGTACCTTCAATAGACCTTGTGTTTGTTCTCAGTCCTGAAGATCTTCTCTTCCAGAAAGACCATATAGAAATAAGCGAAAAGGACACCAAATGGAAACCCCGTTATTACTCGGTCGATTTGTGTGTTCATGTCTCCCCAAGGGGGGTGAAAAGGGATATCTTCGTGCACGTCTCAAGAAGGCTTGTAAGGGCGGTCTCTGGAATATCCAACTTTGGTGTCGAGTGGTCTTGGTAAACTTTGTCTATAATTAAGATGATTGTTGTGTCTACGGCGACACTGGCGACTAAGGATTCAACATAAAGTGAGGCTGTTATACTCTCAGGTTTGTTAGCCATCATGATATCCCCGAAGTCCGTGACGCAGCTCAGGGTGTAAATGGTGGGGACACAAGGCGTCAGAACGGTGTTGAGTTGCTGGGCCAGGTTGTAATTGGTGTAGAGATTTGGCTAATAATTTGCCTCAAAGGGGGGGGGGTCCCTTATTTGGGAGTTTTCACTGCCATAGACATATCACAAGTTGCAATGACAATCGCAAGTTGTTGTAATCACAGGTAGTAAGGTAGTTATTGCCTGCTTTATTATATTAAGTTAGTTAGTAGTTAGCAACTAAATTACTGACAGTAAGGTAGTTCCTGTCTTCCTGGCTGGAAATCAGGAAGGCAAGCTGGCAGGAAGGGAGGTAGGCAAAAAGGCAGGCAGGAAGGTAGGGAGGGAGAGAGAAGTGCTGGCAGGCTCTCAAGTAGGCCGGCAGACAGGTTGACATTAAAGCAGGCAGGCTGGTTGATTGGCTGGAAAGCAGGCTGGCTGGTTGATTGGTAGAATAGCAGGCACCCTGTAGGCTATGTTCGTGCAGGACGGCAGACAGGTTTATAGGATGGCAGGCAGGCTGGCGGGATGGCTGATTAGCAGGATGGTAGACAGACTGGGAGGCAGGATGGGAGGAAGGCTGGGAGATAGAATGTCTGGACGGTAGACAGGCGAGTAGATAGTCTGGCAGGCAGGAGTTCAGGCAATTAGAACTGCAGGGAGGATGGCAGGAAGACCAGCGGGATGGCAGGCAAACTGGCAGGCTGGCAGGTAGAGTGGCAGAATGGTACGCAGATGGGCAGGATGGTAGGCAGGCCGGCAGGATGGCAGTCAGGCTGGCAGGAATGCGAGCTTGCTGGCAAAACGATATGCAGGCCGGCAGACAGGTCAGCAGGATGGTAGGTAACAGGCATGAAGGCTGAATGGCAGGAAGGCTGAATGGCAGGAAGGCTGACAGGATGACAGGCAGGCTGGTAGGATGGCAAGTAAGCCGACAGGATGGCAGGCAGGCAGGAGGACAAGCATGATGGTAGGCAGGCCACCGGGATAGCAGGCCGGCAAGCTGGAACGCAGGCAGGCAGGTTGGGAAAGCTTGGAGGTGGGCTGAGAGGCGGCAGCTTTGTGGTTAAGAGGGTCAGTAACCACAAGGGGCGCGCTGGTTGTGCCCGAGCCTTGAGTATACCACAGAGGAACTGTTAAACAAAGCAGATTGAGCACTATAAGCGGTATTTTCAGGAATACAGGACCCTGAGAACGGGCTGAAAAATGATAGTGGGAGCAAGAGGAGATTCGGTAGGGGACACTGATAACTGTATGGAGCGGCAGATAACAGCAGGTCATAGCCAACAACATTGTGTATACCTGACATAGGCCGTTGGCTAAAAATTGTACCGGAGTTAGGCGGCTGCCCTAATACTTCCCTTCAAGTGCAGATAAAGCGGTCGTCTTCCCACAAGAGTTTGAGTGAGGGCTTGAGGAGAAGGGTCAGAGCCGGTGTACCTTACAAAGGCTAATATTAGGACCAGTTAATTCCGAGACGAGTGATTATTTTTGTAAGTGAATAGATACAGTACATCTGTTTTCGAAGGATCAAGAATTGAATGGGAAAAATTATTTATTTTAAATCACAATTGTATGAATGTAAAATGGGACTAATGGATAAATTCTGCATCATGTAAATGGACATTTTTTTTTTAGATATATACAAGAGTTGTTACATTCTTGTACAGCCACTAGTAAGCTTAGCGTTTCGGGCAAGTTCTTAATCCTATGGTCCCTGGAATACGAGCCCCACGAAGAATCTTTTTACAATCACGTACCCATTTTACTGTTGAGTTAAAGAGAGGCTACAGTTAAGGATTTGCGCCCAGTAAATCCAGGATACGAACCCATGACAAAGCTCTCGCAGAATGCCCGGTGAGTGTCTTACCACTACACCACAGAGACTTTCAAACTATAATTCTCAGCATTCCCAAGTCTCAGCGTTATTTTTTCAGGGTGGTTAGTCCAATAAAATAATTCATAGTTTGAAAATGAAGAGGCTACACGCATTATTGTATTGAAGACTATACATTCCTGTAAGGGGAACGACAAGTGAATTTATTGTTTAACGTTATAATTTCAACAGGGAATTTCCATCAGCACACTGGATTTGAATTTTAGATTAGTTAAGATCTGTGCTAATTGCACAATGAAGTTATGTAGACATACAAGTGTGAACGGAACACTTCCAGTGTTTAGTTGATGTTATGCTATGTAGTCAGCCTTTGAGTAAGATTATATAATTATACATGAATAAATGGATCCAGATATAACATGAATAATGTTATACTCATCTTTACACTATATACTCATCATCTAATGTTATACCATACTAGTGGCTTTACAAGAAAGTAAATACTGTACTATCCAATGTATTCTCACAAACCCAATGTACCTTCTTGTATATATATATAAATAAATAAATAAATAAATAAATAAATCTGACAACGGGTGTGACGTCAGACTGCAGGTTAGAGTAAGTTGAACTTAATTAAAGATTTCTGTGAGGTCTTAAACTCAAACTTCAAGACTTAGTCAGGCAAATAGGACTGTTTGTGCCAGTATTTGGTAATGATTATAAATTGTCAGGTGGAGAGCATTGTAGTTACATATAGTATATCAAGTTGATATTAGGAAGAGAGGCAAGGTATTCAGTCAACCCCTCATATACCGACCCAATAACAAGGATATTAGCAGCCATATGATGGAGATGAAAGGCTGCTAGCGGCTCCAGCCCGTTCTCCCAAACATTCCCAACGTACTAAACTGATGTACTAAATTGCCTGAAAGTAACCTACACGAGGACCCACTAACAGAAAACAGATCACGAAAATTTTGCAAACCGCAACGATTTATAGTACTTCATATTTTGGCCTAAGGGAATTTACATGTTAAAATACGGTGTACTATTCAGGAAAACAGGTTGCTCGCTGTTCACCACTTCGTTACTGATACAATAGATTGTATTCTTAACACTTTCTATGTTTACACTTTTACCTGTGCTCAGACGTATTAATAATTATCTTGATAACATCATTCTTTATAGTGTGATGATGAATTAATATGTACATTATTGTGATTATTGTGCAACATGGAATTATGTCAAATGTGGAAAAATAACACTGTTTACCATTTCAAATAATACAAATCGTCTCTGTCGTGATTCAGTAGTTGAATTTATTTGATTAACTAGGCTATCGTTCTGGCATTAAAATATCCTAATTCAAGATATTGTATAGTGTTGATAGTATTTACTGGTAAAGCTTACTCTAGCTGGTATTTCTCCCTGCCATGTGGAGAAACTTTCCCTCCTTTGAAACTTCTAAAGAGAGTTTATAAGATTTTTGTAACATGCAGTTTCACAGATTTTTATTTAAAATGGAATTTCTATTACTTTATAGAAAACAGTGGAAATATTTTCATCTTATATTATAACCCACTTATTGAATACCTGGCCCTAATACAATCATTTAACTTACAGGTAAAAAAATTACTTAATTGTTGGATTAGTTGCCAAGCAGTACATCTTCAGTGTCTACTACATCTATAGACCAACTGATTTTTTAACTCTGGGAGACAATCAAGCTGCTGGCTTTCTCACTCGGTGTTGCCAAGTATAATTTAACAGATACGTGTAGCTAAAAATAACAGGAAACATAACATATATTATGTATATACATTAACAAAGAAACATCTCCAGGTATATATTATATTTCCACCCTCGAAAACCCCGTTACAAAGTAAAATATGTCTGAAATCAGTAATATTCATCCATCACTTTAAACTACAGCTCGAAATGAAGCAGAATTGCACCTCCAGCTGATGTCTGAAATTTATTGACATGTCTCTGGCGACCATTAAATGAAAGCTATATGATATAGGGTGTGAGATTGTCGGCCTGTGGGGGATGGCACTAATACAAGTGACCTCACTCAGAAAGAACTGCACAAGCAACAACCAAGTGCTGTAATGACAGCTAATTACTTTAAGACTGAACAGGTGGCGTAGAGCCGCCACCTGAGTCCAAATCCTTGGCACTCTTAATCCACTGAGTCGTAGAGCTACCGTAACTTCTGAAGGCAGTTGTCAGAGTAGCTCATAGGTATCTTATACCAAATGATTTCTTTGGTGTGTGTGGCTTTGAAATTAGCTCATGTCCAAATTTCCAGAGCAACACAAGGAGTCACTTTCAAGTGTAAGGCAGAGTTAATAAATGGTGACAAGGGTCTTAGAAGGTGTGAACGGAAAGGCACTTGTAGTTCAAACAATAACAATTTATTCATGATACGGCCCTATTGGGACGCAACCGGGTTCTTCTCTGATGTTAGTAGAGTTTGGGAATCCGGCCCCAAGTTTGTAGAGGCTTTCAAGGGATGTGTTCCATAACACAAGTTAAATTAAAGGGGGAGGGATACAAATGTTCTGATTTATATATATATTTTTACCACCACTATAAATAAATATATAACAATTGCACACGGGGGTTATCACTACACGATTATGTACAATGGCTTGTCTTCCTCCGAAAACATAGGATGCTCCACGGTGCTCACGATGAATCCTCTATGATTCTCTTGGGGAATCTTCCCTGGCCACAGGCCTACCAAATCACAGTTCCACTGGGTGCTCCGTCGTGGAGGCCTTCAACCACAATCCAGCCTGTAGCTGGCAGGTTCCGATCAGCTCCGCTGTGTAGGCCACTCCACGACCGATTCTAGGGTTGCGAGCCCTAGGTAGGAGTCTCGTGTGATCCCGCTGATCACTCTCCTCACTAAGCACCACAGTGGCTAGTCTCTTCCACCAGCCAGCCCCGGATAAGGCGATTCCTGATACTGCCACGACACAGGCAGGCTAACACTCTCAGCAGAATTCGTCCGGGGGTGACTCACAGCTTCTTCAGAGCAAACTCGTGAAGAGACCTTGGCTGCCTTGGGTAGACTGATCCATCGTCCAATACAGCAGTCCCAGGTCGACTCTATAATCAGATACGTCACTAGTACTGGGGACGCTCTAGGGAACCTCACTTACAGGCTTAGACACAAACGTCCACCTATCCACTCCATAGATGGCATTGCTGTCTAAGCGCCACCTCACCAGAGGTCAGCAGTGGCTATGTTACGAGCTGATTAAGACGGGAATCCAGCACCTGTGGCCGGTATATCCCGTCCTCACTAGATGGCGTTGTCCATTTGGAGTGGGTTTCGGGAGTGGACTCACAGATGGCTTTGTCGTCATCGCTCCATGCTCCGACGCTGGACTCGGGTCCGTAACAATTCATAAAACCTAATAATAATAATAGAAGGTAACAATAATTTAACGTTACGTTAAAGTCCGTAGTGGTGCTGTCAACACTAGACAAGCCGGAATAAACGCACTTCCGGTACAGACAGCTCACAGTTCCAATATTAACTACAGTGAAACAGTGGGCGATCACTCAGATGCAAGTAGCAGTTCGTGATGACTGTGGAAAAACAATAATAATAACAACAACAGACAGACCTGTCAAAGAGTCTTCCTTGCAACACTCAGTTAATTACATTAAGGCTTGTCTCTCAGGACGGCAGTTAAAGCAATCAATTACGTTACAACACATTGACAGACAGATGACAATTGATCTGATCAATTTCAAGTTACAACACATTTACGTTACTTAGTAAAACCAATTACGTTAATTTGTCTCCAGGTCAGTCAAACCAAATCAAGGTAAACTACGTTAAATACACTCTGTCAGCACAGTCAGCCAAGCAACTAAACCAGACTTAACGAAGTCAATCAACAACTTCCTGGTAAAAGGCGCCCTAGCTCTGGTGGGGTGCAGACATGTTGCCTGAACTCTCCGGCAGTTGATGATAGTTTGCCAGTTTGGCCGGTTGGGGGCGTGTGTGTCTCTACCCGCCTGTGCTGACGTAGAGTTTACAATGGGGGTCCCTCTTCCCCCTGTAGTGCAGGCTCAGTCTGTGGGCCTCGAATTTTCTGTACGGGCTGGGTACTTGAAGATAGCGCTGGTGTGTAATTTGCTTTCTGTCCCTGTGATCGACATTTATGGAGTCGAGTTGGTAACAGCACGTCAGGCTATCGTGAAGTTTATGGAAGAGTTGGCGTATCGGGAATTTCACCGTCGATACGAGGGGTGGACCTTACCCCTACCGGATGGTGCGGGCACTGTGACCCTCTCTGATCGGAGTGGTGCCCACACTTACGTCAGTGTACATGGGGGCGCCCTTGGAGTTTCTGGAGGGCCTGCTACGGCGGTACTTCAGCCGGTTTGGCGCCGTAGTTAATGTGCGGTTGCACATGATATATTCCAGTCTGCTCAAGAGTGTGAGGACTAACATTCGCACCCTGGGCATGTGGCTCCGGGCAGACATTTCATCCTCTGTGCGACTTATGGGATACAACGTTCGGGTGTTTTACGCCCGCCAGCCTCGGACGTGTTATTGTTGTGGCCTCTTGGGCCATCAGGCTGCTGACTGTTCTGCGCCTGCCATTGCGCCCGTGAACCTCTTCAGTGAGAAGGATTTTCCGCCGCTTCCTGTGGAGGAGGCTTCGGTGGATGTGGACGTCTCTTCAGCCGCGGATGTGCCCCCTGTATCGACTGTTGCTCCACCTGTTGTGCCCCCTGTTGTTGTCTTAACTCCTCCGGAGGTTGTGTCATCGCCTGGTGATGGTCCTGCTCCGGCTGGTGTCAATGGGTTCTTCTGACTGCCTTCTGCTCGGATCCCTTGTCTTCCAGTACTTCCTCTGCTGCGTCTGACCCTGTCCCTGCACCCTCGCCATCTGTTCCGGCTGTGCTGGGGTGGGTCCGGCGCTTCCTCCTGTGCCTGGCCTGGTGACCCATGTGGTTGACGATGCTGCCGTTCTACAACGTGCATTGGTTCGCCCGCCTTGTGTTGTGCGTGTCTCTGAGTCAGCCTCTGGGTCTGATGATGTGCGGCCAGAGCCTAAGCGTTCCCGGCGTTCTTCTTCTGCATGGGCTGACGTTGGCGACTTCAACGATTGTGGATCTTCCGGCGGCGGTAGGGTGGCTCTATCGTTGCATACTATGGTGGTGGTGGAGGTGCATTTGCCTGTAGATGTCGGTGCCAGTGTTTCTGCCTCCACTTATGGTATGGTGTCTGCGGATCCTGCTTCGGGTGCATCGCCTGCGTCGGATGGCTCCAGTTCTTTGTGGGGTGTGGTTCCCCCTGCTGAGGTTTGTGGTGAACGAGGTGGCCTGGTAGTGGTGTTGAAAAAGGCTGCTCGCTCTGGGGGTTCTGTAACCCCTTCCTCGTTCCCCGTTTAATCGGCGGCGGTCTCGACGCCTCTTCCGTCTACGGCCGTCTCTTCAGTGTCTCCTGCGGTCTCGGTGGAAGTGTTACCATCTCGTCGACCGTCTCCTGCTCTTGTGCGTACGGCGACGCGGCCATCTCGGCAGCCCTCGTTTGCTTCTTCGGTGTCGTCTGCTTCCTCGAAGGATGTGGTTTGCGCTCCCCAGTCTCGTTATGCGACTTGCATTAGTCAGCTTCTTGAGTGGCTGTTTCCGCCTGATCTGGTGATTTCTGAGTTCATGCAGGGCCCACGGCGGCAGGGGGATCGTCCCTCTACCGACATGGAGTATTTGATTTGGGAGGCCTATAAGCGAAAGTATCCTTGGGATTCGTTCCCTGAGAAATATTTTCCTGTATCTGAGAAATGTATTCCTCGCCCATGATACCTTTGTATATTGTGTGTTGTGGGTTGTTTCCATTTGTGTGCATGGTTGTGGGGTGCGGGTCACGAGTGTGTGTGTGAGTAGGGAGGGTTTATTTCCCGGTTCCTGTGTGCTCCAGTTTGTTGTTGTGGGTTTATTTGTGTGGCTTGTGTGTGTGTGCCCGTGTGTCTGGTTGTGGATGTCATGTTCTTAAGTTATGTTTTTGTCGTTCTATGTTTTATGGTGCTGTTTGTGCGCTTGTTTTTGTCGTGTTGAGTGCCCTTCAGGCTGTTGTCGTGACCTGGCCTGGGTTTGTGTTCTTTGTCAAGTTTTGCCATTGTGCTTTTCTTTTTGTTTGTTACATAATTGTATTTCCTTTCTTGTTATTATTATTATTATCGTTTTGTGTTGGTGCCTCTCCGTGTGTGTTTGAGGTGCTGGTAGGCTTGTTCTGTATAATTATGTTCTGGTGTTTCATTTCTGTATTGTCTTCTGCTGTGTTTACCTTTATTGTTATTTTATGTTTGTAATTATTATTGTTTTGTGGTCGGCCCTTCCGGCCGACGTTTTTTGTGTTTAGTAATTTTGTTCTATTATACTTTTGCAAGTTTGTGCTTTGTCATTTTGTTCTTTTGTTCTATGTTGTATTTGTTTGCTTTTATTGTACTTATAAGCATGCTTGCATGTAAAAATAAAAACAATAAAAAACTTCTGGGAAAAAATTGAGCTCGTCGGCAGCTGTTGGGTGCAGGCGTGTCGTTTGTAGCGCTCGACAGTTCCACCCTAGTGGCTGTGTGAGGAGGGTATCCGTGACGGCTGTGGGGGTGTTGTCCCCCGTGTGGACGTGGTACACCTGTTGAGGAGACATGGGGACTTACCGGCCTCCATTGAAGAGGACCTCGTCGCCTGGTCTGGCTTTTACGGTGCCAGTGGACCACATATTGGTTGGTGTTGCCCTAGTGGATGTTCTACATGTGCAGTTGTCGGAATTGGTATGCATCAAGCTGCTGTAGGGGAACGGCGCCGTGATCAAGTTTCGCCATCAGGCTGCCTTTCAGGCGTTTCTGGGATGGTGTGAGGGGCATGTTTACCCCTCTCCCTGATGCCGCTGGTTCTGTTAAGGTAGTGAACCTCAGCGTCGTCTTGACATATGTGTCGGTGCGTGGTGCCCCCTTCGAGTTTAACGACGATCTCCTAACTGCTTTGTTTGGACGGTTTGTTACTGTGCTAAGCATTCGTTGGAACAAGTTACTTACAGGGCACTGTGCTGGGATGCTTGACGGCTCCCGCACCCTGATCATGTCACTGAAGAGTAGTGTTCCGTTCTCTGTGTCTTTGTTGGGTTACACGCTCTGCTGCCTGTATCGGGGGCAACCGCGCACCTGTTATAGGTGTGGTAATGAGGGTCATCTCGCTGCAACGTGTGATGTGGGAGCAACTGGCAGGGTGCATATTTTTTGTGAGGAGGACTTTCCACCCCAGTTGAGTTTGGACGCTTCTGAGGATGGAGTGAGTGCTATGCCTGAGGTGCCTGATTGCCTATCTGCTGTTCCGCCTGTTGGGGCGGATACTACACCTTGTACGTCCAGTCTGTTAACTGCTGTGGCCCAGGAGGTAGTTGTTGCACCAGAGTGTGCGAGTGTCGGGCCGTCGCCCGCACTGCATGTGGTGGATGTCCCAGTGGAGGTCCATGTCCCATTCCCACCTGTGGATGTGATCCCGGCTCCTGGAAAAGCAGGTTCTTCTGTTTTGCAGGGCCTGCCACCCCCGGGGCCTGCCGACCCTGTGAGTTTGGACCATTGTAGTTCTGATGATGTACTCCCTTTGCAGAATCGGGCGCGCCGGTGTCCGGGCCAGTTTTCCAGGATGTGGTGGACCGTGTGAGCGACGTGGCCTCTGTGGGTTCTCCGGCCGGTGTGGGTGTGGACCATGAGGATGCAGTGATGTTGGCCGTGCCTGCGAAGGAGACGGGTGAGGACGGTGTGGTGCCTATTCCTGCCTAGGTTTCGGGTGTGGCTCCACTGTGCCCCCCTGTGCCTTCGTGTGCCAGTTCTCCGAAATGGGAGGTTGTTGCACCTGCTGTAACCCCTGGTGTGGATCGTGATTTAGTTCTCGTGCTGAAAAGGGACACCGGCCGGGGAGTCTCAGCGCGGTATGAACCTATGCCACAGGATGTACCGCCACTCGTGATTGGAGGTGTCGTTGTCGAGATTCTGGAGTATATGCGTCGCCCACGTCACTCGGATGTGGGTGTGCCCCCGTCGCAGGATGCCTAGGATGAGTGGCATACGTACTGTCAGAAATATCTTAAGCGTCTGTTTCCTGAGAAATATTATTGACCTAGTTCAGTGGTGTTTATGTTTGTGTTTAGCTTATATGTATGTGTGTTTGTTTTTTGCTTGTTTTATTCTCTGTTGTCTTCTCCGTGTCCCTCTGTTTTTCGTTCATGTTTCTATCATTTATGTGCCCTGCTTTGTTACTCTGTCCACTGGTTGGTTTTTTTCTGTAAAGGTTCATTTTATGATCGGGTGCTTCGGTGCCTTGTTTAATTTGTATGTCTGTATTTTATAATAAAAAGCAAGAAAAAACTTCCGGGTAATTAGCAATCTCTGAGTAACTGTTCAAGGTCCTGTAAAACTTGACAGTCAAACTTAACTCACGAAGAATTTACGTTAACACTAGTCGATCACTGAGACCGCTTGGCGACCACTGATTAGTAAACACGATTGCTAATCACCTCTCACTACTAAAGATGGTAATTAATTACATTAATTCAATGACACTGACTTCACAATAAATTAATATAAATCAAAACAACACGGGGTCACGTAGACCAACACAATTACAATAGCAAAATACAGTGCTTAACCCAAGCACTGAACAACACTCACAACCGTCACAACAAATGTTATAAAATCAATGATAATACAATTTCAATAAAGTAAACAGACTTACTTTTATCACTGCTTGTCTTCTGGAACGAAAGAAAAGAAAGACAACACGGAAATGGTTAAACACAGAGTGATGATTAAACCACACTAAACCTCAACACAATTAACATAAACCACACAAATACTAAATGTGTAACAAAGTGTAAGATAAGTCACACTAAGGTCAATTTACAGTTATCACACAGATTAGCTGTAATAAGCCTTTACCTATCGTGCTTCCTCGGTAATTGAACTCCTCCCCGTATCGGGATTATGAAGAACGGCACACCGGTCGGCTGACTTGATTCAGCACAAGGAATTAAAGCACGTCGGACGAATGATACAAGATATACATAGTTTGAGTACTCACTTTGAATTTATTACCGGTATCTTCCACAATCCACACTACAATCACACTCACTATGACCCCGCTATTGATTGAAGATCATACACCACAGAGGCTTTCCAGGTTACAGTGAACAGGGGGCTACACGGGTGGAGGTACAGTGAGGTGGGGTGGAGGTGGCGCCCGGGTGGATGAGTTGGCGAGCCACTGGGACCACATGGACTACAATTGCCTGTCTCCCTGGATACTGGTGAAGACGGGGGTGCATTTGGGTGCACACTGGTGAGAATTGCACTAGTGTGCTTTGCTGAAGGCACACTGATAACACGCTGATGGGACGAAGATGGCCACCACGTGATAAGCACACGAGGTGGGCAGCACAATGGACGAAATAAACAGCGTCCACACAGTCCCCAATTTTCGCATTAAATCACTCAGAATTTTAACTCAAACACTTTTAACCGTATTCCTAGATTCCCTGTACACAGTTTACTTAGCGATATGGTGACGGATTGCCTTTACTTTCGCCGACGATCACCGATACAACTGGCTACAGTCCTGTTGCTTCTGCAGCGATCACGTGTGGTGCGGAGTGTACTTCCTTGTATCTTTCTAGTAATATATATATTACTCGAAATCCAGTAACCTGCGCCCAGCGGTTACCAGGGTTCTGTGACAATAATGCTTAGACGGAATAGATATACTTGAGCTTGCTGAACTATGCTGTAGACAAGAGAAATACCCGGTTTTGGGCCGAAACAGGATATCACGTCTACACAGCACAGCAACGCTCCTCGGAATGAGGTGCCGAAGGCTGGAATGGAACCGACGGTGTTCCCCTAGTCTTTTGAGACTGCCAATCAGGTGCCAGCATCCTAGAGGCCCATGGTGCCGCGACCAATGAGAATTCCCTGCCGGTGACGCTTACACGAGGGCTAGGGGAAAAACCGTTGAGACACATAGCTCACAGTGCCTGGCTTCCTTCCCTGTATCTGGGCAGCCAGAACTAAAATTTATGCTAATTCTGTAACTATTTATCCAGAAATGCTACAACGACTATCGCGAGTTTTCTGGGAAGCTGAGGGTGTCTGCTTTCCAAAGACACCCAATTACGACCTTCTAGCTGCTATGACAAAAAAGTTCATATTTTGTGCACTCCTGTGCACTCTGAAATTTCCTAAGTCAAAATGGCAATTTGCTTCTTCTATCAACCATGTGTGAGCTAGCCAGAGGGTCAACCTCTGACATAGTGTACCTCTGTTCAATTACTTTATATCTTCTAATGTATGGTAATTATGCTTACAAACTGCATATGATCTATCACACCAATGTCTGTAAATCATAAGAAAGACTACAACCTAATGCATGTTGTAAATCAAAACATTAGTTTCTTCATATATTATTACATAGACATATAACATGGTTTGTATGTTATTCCAAATTAGGTACTAACTTGAGGTTCCTGGTGAGTACCTCCTTGTTCTATTACCATCCATACCTCCCTGGCGAGTATCCTACTAGTATCATGACCATCCAAACCTTCCAGGCGAGTACCCTACTTGTACCATGACCATCCAAACCTTCCAGGCGAGTACCCTACTTGTACCATGACCATCCAAACCTTCCAGGCGAGTACCCTACTTGTACCATGACGATCCAAACCTTCCTGACGAGTACCCTACTTGTACCATGACCATCCAAACCTTCCTGACGAGTACCCTACTTGTACCATGACCATCCAAACCTTCCAGGCGAGTACCCTACTTGTACCATGACCATCCAAACCTTCCTGACGAGTACCCTACTTGTACCATGACCATCCAAACCTTCCAGGCGAGTACCCTACTTGTACCATGACCATCCAAACCTTCCAGGCGAGTACCCTACTAGTACCATGACCATCCAAACCTTCCAGGCGAGTACCCTACTAGTACCATGACCATCCAAACCTTCCAGGCGAGTACCCTACTAGTACCATGACCATCCAAACCTTCCAGGCGAGTACCCTACTTGTACCATGACCATCCAAACCTTCCAGGGGAGTACCCTACTTGTACCATGACCATCCCAACCTTCCAGGCGAGTACCCTACTTGTACCATGACCATCCAAACCTTCCAGGCGAGTACCCTACTTGTACCATGACCATCCAAACCTTCCTGGCGAATACATCCTTGCCCCCATGACCATCCATACCTGCATATTTAAAATTGCTGACCAGCATAAATAACAATTAACTAAAACATTTAATTTCCCATGTAAATTCATCACATTATATGCCTACTGGTCAATTTGCATATACTGACTGTTTATCTAATTGATCATAGCCTCCATTGGCATACTTAACCATTTGCATACTATTTGCATACCACATGTACTTTTGTAGGTAATCTGTTCTCCTCTGGTGTGCAAATTCGCCTATGTTAATGAACCTTTGCTATTTAAAATTTTGGAGAACAGCCTCATTCATAGCATGATAATACATACGTTTACCAGTTTGATAAGCTGAGGACAGATTAGCTGGAAACAGGTAGGCCGTAGCAGCCATCACAATAAACAGCCGCAACACAGCAGATGTTGTCACCAAACTTTGCCTCTTCCTCGACCTGTTAATCGTGACTTTCTTGTTGTGTGATTTTCTGTGGCCATTGTGGTGTTGACTCATCATTGGCTCTCGCCACAACTGCTGCTGCTGTAGAGTACTTATGGGTGTGCAGCTTCTTCCTCTGACGCTGCTGCTGCTGTTCTCAGGCACTCCTCTGGCTGCTGATCTTGCTACAGCTGGTGTCTTCGTCAGATACTGTTCTTGCTCCTAGCAATGTTCTTCACTGTAATAGAAAAGAGATAAAATATTGCAATTAAAATCAAATTTGTATATATTTAAATCTTTATTTCTCATTTCTTGGCTGGAACCATTTAAACCTTCCTTCAAGTTCCACTTTGTACTATGACCATCCAAACCTTCCTGGCGAGTACATCCTTGCATAATGATCAACCAAACTTGCCTTGTGAGTACATCTTTGCACCATGACCATCCCAGCCTGCTTTGTGAGTACATCCTTGCACATGACCATCCAAACCTGCCTCTGAGTACATCCTTGCATCATGACCATCTATACCTGCCTGGTGAGTACATTTTACATCAGGACCATCCATACCTGTCGAGAAAAAACCGAACTACCTCTATAATCCTAGTTACAATATGCAGATAATTGCTCTGCGGTTCTTGTACTAACCTATTAACCAATACTAACACAAATTAATTTAATAACTCATTCAAAGAAAACGAGATTATAGTGGAATTTTCCTTTAAACGTGAGATGTATCTCACCCATCACAACAAAATATATTAATAAAATATTAATAATCGCTAAAAACTTCCAGTTCAGTGTTAAAATTAATAACAAACTGTTCCCTGTAACTGGATCAAATAAATTTACCAGTAAAATTAACGCCTCCCTTCCTTCGTCCAAAAATGGGCAAAATTTAGCAGGTTCCAATCACGTGACTGAGCCGGGGAAGGAGGGCGGCGGCCATTGTGGAATGAACACTGCTCGCGTGATTTAGTAAAAAATAGCAACTTCGTTTATGCTTGTGAACCCGAGCCATCTAGACGTTCTTCAGCTGCCGCGACCTCAAATAACGGGAATACGTCGTTTCCGGCTGTGTAAAAAACTAATAATATTTTGTAGGGCCCTAGAATGTTATTTAAATGGAACCGGTGATGAGGCGGGCGAACACCACAAACCGGGTGAGCCTCTCACAATCTAGAAATATTCTTAATACTAATAATTTAAATGCGCCATATCTGTGTAGGAAGTAAAGATGCAGTTGTTAGATTGTATTCTTCCGGCAGATCTGTGGTCACCTGGGAATTAAGCGTCAGCAACCTGTCGCCACTAGGGAACAGACACCATAGCCACGAGGCTTAGTCCTGGCACACTGGTCACGTGTCCCTCTGATATCCACACTGAAGTCATCAAACAGCTAAGGCCTTCGTGTACAAACTAACCCCAGTACAATAATAAACTAACCTTAATACACACAGAAATCACACTAGCATGATGCATCAAATGAACTAGTCCACAAGGGCCGTGATGAGGGACCGAGCCTACGTCTGAGAGGATCCTAGACGCGCCTTTATCGACTAGGCCACGACATGGTAAAATAATTGCAACCGGGAGTTCCACCTGGCCTCACACGGATCCTGCAGTCTCTCCGAGACACAAACCAGGGTTTTACACAAATCCTCCATGAACTCGGGCTCAGTCAATAAGCTGTGAATTCTACCTCTTCGCCCTTACTTCATTACACTCAGAAATCACAATAGCGTGATGAGGCAAGTGGAACTCCCGGTTGCAATTATTTTACCATGTCGTGGCCTAATCGATTAAGGCGCGTCTGGGATCCTCTCAGACACAGGCTCGAACCCTCATCACAGCTATTGTGGATTTGTTAATTTTAACCTTAGTAAAAATTTGCTTTCATTCGATTGATAGGTTACTTTAATTAATTAACCCCCAAATTGTGTTGGGATATGACTTGTAAGAGATTTTATATCCATACAGTCCGCTCAATTAAACATACAGTCCGCTAAGCTATGGAAAGAATTAATAATTAAATCAATTATACATCATAAACAAAATCACATTAAATAAAAAAAAAATAATATCTATTTTTTTTAACTATCAGGGGAAAGCGCCAAGCTCTTACGACTTTACAGAGGTGGGAAGGGGTCAGGATAAGGATTTGGGATGGGACGGGGGAGGGGGAAGAGTAATGGTGCCCAACCACTTTGACGGTCGGGGATAGAATGCCGACCTGCATGAAGCGAGACCCACAATACCTGCCTGGCGAGTACATCCTCGCACCATGACCATCCATAACTTACTGGCAACAATGTTGTATCCAGATTATTTTGTAAACATTAGTTAGTCTCTCAACGTACCGGCGGCGTAAGTAGTGGGTGGAGCGTGAGGAGGAGTATGTTAGTGGCATATGGATTGGAGCCAGTGGGCGGGAGGCACTCTGGGTCAGCGGTCAGGGAGGAAGGCAAGGTGTGGCTACACAGGACTCCAGTAGAGGCAGCGAGTCACAGAAGTGACCTCAAGTGCAATATGAGACGGTCATTGTTAGACCTCATTTATTGTGAGAACACTGTTGACATGTTGACCGGAAGTGGTTTGGGAAGGCTCAATACTTAGAGGAGGTTGAATAAAAGAGACGCCAGCAATGTGGCATATTTCATTCTGGTGAGAACCATGATGCTGGTGGTGTGGACCTGGTATGGTGAGGACCGTGATGCTGGTGGTGGTGTGGACCTGGTATGGTGAGGACCATGATGCTGGTGGTGTGGACCTGGTATGGAGAGGACCATGATGCTGGTGGTGGTGTGGACCTGGTATGGTGAGGACCATGATGCTGGTGGTGTGGACCTGGTATGGTGAGGACCGTAATGCTGGTGGTGTGGACCTGGAATGGTGAGGACCATGATGCTGGTGGTGTGGACCTGGTATGGTGAGGACCATGATGCTGGTGGTGTGGACCTGGTATGGTAAGGACCGTGATGCTGGTGGTGTAGACCTGGTATGGTGAGGACAGTGATGCTGGTGGTGGTGTGCACCTGGTATGGTGAGGACCGTGATGCTGGTGGTGGTGTGGACCTGGTATGGTGAGGACCATGATGCTGATGGTGGTGTGGACCTGGTATGGTGAGGACCGTGGTGCTAGTGGTGTGGACCTGGTATGGTGATGACCATGATGCTGGTGGTGTGGACCTGGTATGGTGAGGACCATGATGCTGGTGGTGTAGACTTGGTATGGTGAGGACCATGATGCTGGTGGTGTGGACCTGGTATGGTGAGGACCATGATGCTGGTGGTGTGGACCTGGTATGGTGAGGACCGTGATGCTGGTGGTGTGGACCTGGTATGGTGAGGACCGTGATGCTGGTGGTGTGGACCTGGTATGGTGAGGATCATGATGCTGGTGGTGTGGACCTGGTATGGTGAGGACCATGATGCTGGTGGTGGTGTGGACCTGGTATGGTGAGGACCGTGAAGCTGGTGGTGGTGTGGACCTGGTATGGTGAGGACCATGATGCTGGTGGTGGTGGGAACCTGGTATGGTGAGGACCATGATGCTGGTGGTGGTGTGGACCTCGTATGGTGAGGACCATTATGCGGGTGGTGTGGACCTGGTATGGTGAGGACCATGATGCTGGTGGTGGTGTGAACATGGTATGGTGAGGACCATGATGCTGGTGGTGGTGTGGACCTGGTATGGTGAGGACCATGATGGTGGTGGTGTGGACCTGGTATGGTGAGGGCCATGATGCTGGTGGTGTGGACCTGGTATGGTGAGGATCATGATGCTTGTTGTGTGGACCTGGTATGGTGAGGACCATGATGCTGGTGGTGTGGACCTGGTATGGTAAGGACCATGATGCTGGTGGTGTGGACCTGGTATGGTGAGGACCGTAATGCTGGTGGTGTGGACCTGGTATGGTGAGGACCATGATGCTGGTGGTGTGGACCTGGTATGGTAAGGACCGTGATGCTGGTGGTGTAGACCTGGTATGGTGAGGACAGTGATGCTGGTGGTGGTGTGCACCTGGTATGGTGAGGACCGTGATGCTGGTGGTGGTGTGGACCTGGTATGGTGAGGACCATGATTCTGGTGGTGTGGACCTGGTATGGTGAGGTCCGTGATGCTGGTGGTGTGGACCTGGTATGGTGAGGACCATAATGCTGGTGGTGTGAACCTGGTATGGTGAGGACCATGATGCTGGTGGTGGTGTGGACCTAGTATGGTGAGGACCGTGATGCTGGTGGTGGTGTGGACCTGGTATGGTGAGGACCATGATGCTGGTGGTGTGGACCTGGTATGGAGAGGACCATGATGCTGGTGGTGGTGTGGACCTGGTATGGTGAGGACCATGATGCTGGTGGTGTGGACCTGGTATGGTGAGGACCATGATGCTGGTGGTGTGGACCTGGTATGGTAAGGACCGTGATGCTGGTGGTGTAGACCTGGTATGGTGAGGACAGTGATGCTGGTGGTGGTGTGGACCTGGTATGGTGAGGACCGTGATGCTGGTGGTGGTGTGGACCTGGTATAGTGAGGACCATGATGCTGATGGTGGTGTGGACCTGGTATGGTGAGGACCGTGGTGCTAGTGGTGTGGACCTGGTATGGTGATGACCATGATGCTGGTGGTGTGGACCTGGTATGGTGAGGACCATGATGCTGGTGGTGTAGACTTGGTATGGTGAGGACCATGATGCTGGTGGTGTGGACCTGGTATGGTGAGGACCATGATGCTGGTGGTGTGGACCTGGTATGGTGAGGACCATGATGCTGGTGGTGTGGACCTGGTATGGTGAGGACCGTGATGCTGGTGGTGTGGACCTGGTATGGTGAGGATCATGATGCTGGTGGTGTGGACCTGGTATGGTGAGGACCATGATGCTGGTGGTGGTGTGGACCTGGTATGGTGAGGACCGTGAAGCTGGTGGTGGTGTGGACCTGGTATGGTGAGGACCATGATGCTGGTGGTGGTGGGAACCTGGTATGGTGAGGACCATGATGCTGGTGGTGGTGTGGACCTCGTATGGTAAGGACCATTATGCGGGTGGTGTGGACCTGGTATGGTGAGGACCATGATGCTGGTGGTAGTGTGAACATGGTATGGTGAGGACCATGATGCTGGTGGTGGTGTGGACCTGGTATGGTGAGGACCATGATGGTGGTGGTGTGGACCTGGTATGGTGAGGGCCATGATGATGGTGGTGTGGACCTGGTATGGTGAGGATCATGATGCTTGTGGTGTGGACCTGGTATGGTGAGGACCATGATGCTGGTGGTGTGGACCTGGTATGGTGAGGACCATGATGCTGGTGGTGTGGACCTGGTATGGTGAGGACCGTAATGCTGGTGGTGTGGACCTGGTATGGTGAGGACCATGATGCTGGTGGTGTGGACCTGGTATGGTAAGGACCGTGATGCTGGTGGTGTAGACCTGGTATGGTGAGGACAGTGATGCTGGTGGTGGTGTGCACCTGGTATGGTGAGGACCGTGATGCTGGTGGTGGTGTGGACCTGGTATGGTGAGGACCATGATGCTGATGGTGGTGTGGACCTGGTATGGTGAGGACCGTGGTGCTAGTGGTGTGGACCTGGTATAATGATGACCATGATGCTGGTGGTGTGGACCTGCTATGGTGAGGACCATGATGCTGGTGGTGTAGACTTGGTATGGTGAGGACCATGATGCTGGTGGTGTGGACCTGGTATGGTGAGGACCATGATGCTGGTGGTGTGGACCTGTTATGGTGAGGACCATGATGCTGGTGGTGTGGACCTGGTTTGGTGAGGACCGTGATGCTGGTGGTGTGGACCTGGTATGGTGAGGATCATGATGCTGGTGGTGTGGACCTGGTATGGTGAGGACCATGATGCTGGTGGTGGTGTGGACCTGGTATGGTGAGGACCGTGAAGCTGGTGGTGGTGTGGACCTGGTATGGTGAGGACCATGATGCTGGTGGTGGTGGGAACCTGGTATGGTGAGGACCATGATGCTGGTGGTGGTGTGGACCTCGTATGGTGAGGACCATTATGCGGGTGGTGTGGACCTGGTATGATGAGGACCATGATGCTGCTGGTGGGGTGAACATGGTATGGTGAGGACCATGATGCTGGTGGTGGTGTGGACCTGGTATGGTGAGGACCATGATGGTGGTGGTGTGGACCTGGTATGGTGAGGGCCATGATGCTGGTGGTGTGGACCTGGTATGGTGAGGATCATGATGCTTGTGGTGTGGACCTGGTATGGTGAGGACCATGATGCTGGTGGTGTGGACCTGGTATGGTGAGGACCATGATGCTGGTGGTGTGGACCTGGTATGGTGAGGACCGTAATGCTGGTGGTGTGGACCTGGTATGGTGAGGACCATGATGCTGGTGGTGTGGACCTGGTATGGTAAGGACCGTGATGCTGTGGTGTAGACCTGGTATGGTGAGGACAGTGATGCTGGTGGTGGTGTGCACCTGGTATGGTGAGGACCGTGATGCTGGTGGTGGTGTGGACCTGGTATGGTGAGGACCATGATTCTGGTGGTGTGGACCTGGTATGGTGAGGTCCGTGATGCTGGTGGTGTGGACCTGGTATGGTGAGGACCATAATGCTGGTGGTGTGAACCTGGTATGGTGAGGACCATGATGCTGGTGGTGGTGTGGACCTAGTATGGTGAGGACCGTGATGCTGGTGGTGGTGTGGACCTGGTATGGTGAGGACCATGATGCTGGTGGTGTGGACCTGGTATGGAGAAGACCATGATGCTGGTGGTGGTGTGGACCTGGTATGGTGAGGACCATGATGCCGGTGGTGTGGACCTGGTATGGTGAGGACCATGATGCTGGTGGTGTGGACCTGGTATGGTAAGGACCGTGATGCTGGTGGTGTAGACCTGGTATGGTGAGGACAGTGATGCTGGTGGTGGTGTGGACCTGGTATGGTGAGGACCGTGATGCTGGTGGTGGTGTGGACCTGGTATGGTGAGGACCATGATGCTGATGGTGGTGTGGACCTGGTATAGTGAGGACCGTGGTGCTAGTGGTGTGGACCTGGTATGGTGATGACCATGATGCTGGTGGTGTGGACCTGGTATGGTGAGGACCATGATGCTGGTGGTGTAGACTTGGTATGGTGAGGACCATGATGCTGGTGGTGTGGACCTGGTATGGTGAGGACCATGATGCTGGTGGTGTGGACCTGGTATGGTGAGGACCATGATGCTGGTGGTGTGGACCTGGTATGGTGAGGACCGTGATGCTGGTGGTGTGGACCTGGTATGGTGAGGATCATGATGCTGGTGGTGTGGACCTGGTATGGTGAGGACCATGATGCTGGTGGTGGTGTGGACCTGGTATGGTGAGGACCGTGAAGCTGGTGGTGGTGTGGACCTGGTATGGTGAGGACCATGATGCTGGTGGTGGTGGGAACCTGGTATGGTGAGGACCATGATGCTGGTGGTGGTGTGGACCTCGTATGGTGAGGACCATTATGCGGGTGGTGTGGACCTGGTATGGTGAGGACCATGATGCTGGTGGTGGTGTGAACATGGTATGGTGAGGACCATGATGCTGGTGGTGGTGTGGACCTGGTATGGTGAGGACCATGATGGTGGTGGTGTGGACCTGGTATGGTGAGGGCCATGATGATGGTGGTGTGGACCTGGTATGGTGAGGATCATGATGCTTGTGGTGTGGACCTGGTATGGTGAGGACCATGATGCTGGTGGTGTGGACCTGGTATGGTGAGGACCATGATGCTGGTGGTGTGGACCTGGTATGGTGAGGACCGTAATGCTGGTGGTGTGGACCTGGTATGGTGAGGACCATGATGCTGGTGGTGTGGACCTGGTATGGTAAGGACCGTGATGCTGGTGGTGTAGACCTGGTATGGTGAGGACAGTGATGCTGGTGGTGGTGTGCACCTGGTATGGTGAGGACCGTGATGCTGGTGGTGGTGTGGACCTGGTATGGTGAGGACCATGATGCTGATGGTGGTGTGGACCTGGTATGGCGAGGACCGTGGTGCTAGTGGTGTGGACCTGGTATAATGATGACCATGATGCTGGTGGTGTGGACCTGCTATGGTGAGGACCATGATGCTGGTGGTGTAGACTTGGTATGGTGAGGACCATGATGCTGGTGGTGTGGACCTGGTATGGTGAGGACCATGATGCTGGTGGTGTGGACCTGTTATGGTGAGGACCATGATGCTGGTGGTGTGGACCTGGTATGGTGAGGACCGTGATGCTGGTGGTGTGGACCTGGTATGGTGAGGATCATGATGCTGGTGGTGTGGACCTGGTATGGTGAGGACCATGATGCTGGTGGTGGTGTGGACCTGGTATGGTGAGGACCGTGAAGCTGGTGGTGGTGTGGACCTGGTATGGTGAGGACCATGATGCTGGTGGTGGTGGGAACCTGGTATGGTGAGGACCATGATGCTGGTGGTGGTGTGGACCTCGTATGGTGAGGACCATTATGCGGGTGGTGTGGACCTGGTATGGTGAGGCCCATGATGCTGGTGGTGGGGTGAACTTGGTATGGTGAGGACCATGATGCTGGTGGTGGTGTGGACCTGGTATGGTGAGGACCATGATGGTGGTGGTGTGGACCTGGTATGGTGAGGGCCATGATGCTGGTGGTGTGGACCTGGTATGGTGAGGATCATGATGCTTGTGGTGTGGACCTGGTATGGTGAGGACCATGATGCTGGTGGTGTGGACCTGGTATGGTGAGGACCATGATGCTGGTGGTGTGGACCTGGTATGGTGAGGACCGTAATGCTGTTGGTGTGGACCTGGTATGGTGAGGACCATGATGCTGGTGGTGTGGACCTGGTATGGTAAGGACCGTGATGCTGGTGGTGTAGACCTGGTATGGTGAGGACAGTGATGCTGGTGGTGGTGTGCACCTGGTATGGTGAGGACCGTGATGCTGGTGGTGGTGTGGACCTGGTATGGTGAGGACCATGATTCTGGTGGTGTGGACCTGGTATGGTGAGGTCCGTGATGCTGGTGGTGTGGACCTGGTATGGTGAGGACCATAATGCTGGTGGTGTGAACCTGGTATGGAGAGGACCATGATGCTGGTGGTGGTGTGGACCTAGTATGGTGAGGACCGTGATGCTGGTGGTGGTGTGGACCTGGTATGGTGAGGACCATGATGCTGGTGGTGTGGACCTGGTATGGAGAGGACCATGATGCTGGTGGTGGTGTGGACCTGGTATGGTGAGGACCATGATGCTGGTGGTGTGGACCTGGTATGGTAAGGACCGTGATGCTGGTGGTGTAGACCTGGTATGGTGAGGACAGTGATGCTGGTGGTGGTGTGGACCTGGTATGGTGAGGACCGTGATGCTGGTGGTGGTGTGGACCTGGTATGGTGAGGACCATGATGCTGATGGTGGTGTGGACCTGGTATGGTGAGGACCGTGGTGCTAGTGGTGTGGACCTGGTATGGTGATGACCATGATGCTGGTGGTGTGGACCTGGTATGGTGAGGACCATGATGCTGGTGGTGTAGACTTGGTATGGTGAGGACCATGATGCTGGTGGTGTGGACCTGGTATGGTGAGGACCATGATGCTGGTGGTGTGGACCTGGTATGGTGAGGACCATGATGCTGGTGGTGTGGACCTGGTATGGTGAGGACCGTGATGCTGGTGGTATGGACCTGGTATGGTGAGGATCATGATGCTGGTGGTGTGGACCTGTTATGGTGAGGACCATGATGCTGGTGGTGGTGTGGACCTGGTATGGTGAGGACCGTGAAGCTGGTGGTGGTGTGGACCTGGTATGGTGAGGACCATGATGCTGGTGGTGGTGGGAACCTGGTATGGTGAGGACCATGATGCTGGTGGTGGTGTGGACCTCGTATGGTGAGGACCATTATGCGGGTGGTGTGGACCTGGTATGGTGAGGACCATGATGCTGGTGGTGGTGTGAACATGGTATGGTGAGGACCATGATGCTGGTGGTGGTGTGGACCTGGTATGGTGAGGACCATGATGGTGGTGGTGTGGACCTGGTATGGTGAGGGCCATGATGCTGGTGGTGTGGACCTGGTATGGTGAGGATCATGATGCTTGTGGTGTGGACCTGGTATGGTGAGGACCATGATGCTGGTGGTGTGGACCTGGTATGGTGAGGACCATGATGCTGGTGGTGTGGACCTGGTATGGTGAGGACCGTAATGCTGGTGGTGTGGACCTGGTATGGTGAGGACCATGATGCTGGTGGTGTGGACCTGGTATGGTAAGGACCGTGATGCTGGTGGTGTAGACCAGGTATGGTGAGGACAGTGATGCTGGTGGTGGTGTGCACCTGGTATGGTGAGAACCGTGATGCTGGTGGTGGTGTGGACCTGGTATGGTGAGGACCATGATGCTGATGGTGGTGTGGACCTGGTATGGTGAGGACCGTGGTGCTAGTGGTGTGGACCTGGTATGGTGATGACCATGATGCTGGTGGTGTGGACCTGGTATGGTGAGGACCATGATGCTGGTGGTGTAGACTTGGTATGGTGAGGACCATGATGCTGGTGGTGTGGACCTGGTATGGTGAGGACCATGATGCTGGTGGTGTGGACCTGTTATGGTGAGGACCATGATGCTGGTGGTGTGGACCTGGTATGGTGAGGACCGTGATGCTGGTGGTGTGGACCTGTTATGGTGAGGATCATGATGCTGGTGGTGTGGACCTGGTATGGTGAGGACCATGATGCTGGTGGTGGTGTGGACCTGGTATGGTGAGGACCGTGAAGCTGGTGGTGGTGTGGACCTGGTATGGTGAGGACCATGATGCTGGTGGTGGTGGGAACCTGGTATGGTGAGGACCATGATGCTGGTGGTGGTGTGGACCTGGTACGGTGAGGACCATTATGCGGGTGGTGTTGACCTGGTATGGTGAGGACCATGATGCTGGTGGTGGTGTGAACATGGTATGGTGAGGATCATGATGCTGGTGGTGGTGTGGACCTGGTATGGTGAGGACCGTGATGCTGGTGGTGGTGTGGACCTGGTATGGTGAGGACCATGATGCTGGTGGTGGTGTGGACCTGGTATGGTGAGGACCATGATGCTGGTGGTGGTGTGGACCTGGTATGGTGAGGACCATGATGCTGGTGGTGTGGACCTGGTATGGTGAGGACCATGATTCTGGTGGTGTGGACCTGGTATGGTGAGGTCCGTGATGCTGGTGGTGTGGACCTGGTATGGTGAGGACCATAATGCTGGTGGTGTGAACCTGGTATGGTGAGGACCATGATGCTGGTGGTGGTGTGGACCTAGTATGGTGAGGACCGTGATGCTGGTGGTGGTGTGGACCTGGTATGGTGAGGACCATGATGCTGGTGGTGTGGACCTGGTATGGTGAGGACCGTAATGCTGGTGGTGTGGACCTGGTATGGTGAGGACCATGATGCTGGTGGTGTGGACCTGGTATGGTAAGGACCGTGATGCTGGTGGTGTAGACCTGGTATGGTGAGGACAGTGATGCTGGTGGTGGTGTGGACCTGGTATGGTGAGGACCGTGATGCTGGTGGTGGTGTGGACCTGGTAGGGTGAGGACCATGATGCTGATGGTGGTGTGGACCTGGTATGGTGAGGACCATGATGCTGGTGGTGTGGACCTGGTATGGTGAGGACCATGATGCTGGTGGTGTGGACCTGGTATGGTGAGGACCGTAATGCTGGTGGTGTGGACCTGGTATGGTGAGGACCATGATGCTGGTGGTGTGGACCTGGTATGGTAAGGACCGTGATGCTGGTGGTGTAGACCTGGTATGGTGAGGACAGTGATGCTGGTGGTGGTGTGCACCTGGTATGGTGAGGACCGTGATGCTGGTGGTGGTGTGGACCTGGTATGGTGAGGACCATGATTCTGGTGGTGTGGACCTGGTATGGTGAGGTCCGTGATGCTGGTGGTGTGGACCTGGTATGGTGAGGACCATAATGCTGGTGTGTGAACCTGGTATGGTGAGGACCATGATGCTGGTGGTGGTGTGGACCTAGTATGGTGAGGACCGTGATGCTGGTGGTGGTGTGGACCTGGTATGGTGAGGACCATGATGCTGGTGGTGTGGACCTGGTATGGAGAGGACCATGATGCTGGTGGTGGTGTGGACCTGGTATGGTGAGGACCATGATGCTGGTGGTGTGGACCTGGTATGGTGAGGACCATGATGCTGGTGGTGTGGACCTGGTATGGTAAGGACCGTGATGCTGGTGGTGTAGACCTGGTATGGTGAGGACAGTGATGCTGGTGGTGGTGTGGACCTGGTATGGTGAGGACCGTGATGCTGGTGGTGGTGTGGACCTGGTATGGTGAGGACCATGATGCTGATGGTGGTGTGGACCTGGTATGGTGAGGACCTTGGTGCTAGTGGTGTGGACCTGGTATGGTGATGACCATGATGCTGGTGGTGTGGACCTGGTATGGTGAGGACCATGATGCTGGTGGTGTAGACTTGGTATGGTGAGGACCATGATGCTGGTGGTGTGGACCTGGTATGGTGAGGACCATGATACTGGTGGTGTGGACCTGGTATGGTGAGGACCATGATGCTGGTGGCGTGGACCTGGTATGGTGAGGACCGTGATGCTGGTGGTATGGACCTGGTATGGTGAGGATCATGATGCTGGTGGTGTGGACCTGGTATGGTGAGGACCATGATGCTGGTGGTGGTGTGGACCTGGTATGGTGAGGACCGTGAAGCTGGTGGTGGTGTGGACCTGGTATGGTGAGGACCATGATGCTGGTGGTTGTGGGAACCTGCTATGGTGAGGACCATGATGCTGGTGGTGGTGTGGACCTCGTATGGTGAGGACCATTATGCGGGTGGTGTGGACCTGGTATGGTGAGGACCATGATGCTGGTGGTGGTGTGAACAAGGTATGGTGAGGACCATGATGCTGGTGGTGGTGTGGACCTGGTATGGTGAGGACCATGATGGTGGTGGTGTGGACCTGGTATGGTGAGGGCCATGATGCTGGTGGTGTGGACCTGGTATGGTGAGGATCATGATGCTTGTGGTGTGGACCTGGTATGGTGAGGACCATGATGCTGGTGGTGTGGACCTGGTATGGTGAGGACCATTATGCTGGTGGTGTGGACCTGGTATTGTGAGGACCGTAATGCTGGTGGTGTGGACCTGGTATGGTGAGGACCATGATGCTGGTGGTGTGGACCTGGTATGGTAAGGACCGTGATGCTGGTGGTGTAGACTAGGTATGGTGAGGACAGTGATGCTGGTGGTGGTGTGCACCTGGTATGATGAGAACCGTGATGCTGGTGGTGGTGTGGACCTGGTATGGTGAGGACCATGATGCTGATGGTGGTGTGGACCTGGTATGGTGAGGACCGTGGTGCTAGTGGTGTGGACCTGGTATGGTGATGACCATGATGCTGGTGGTGTGGACCTGGTATGGTGAGGACCATGATGCTGGTGGTGTAGACTTGGTATGGTTAGGACCATGATGCTGGTGGTGTGGACCTGGTATGGTGAGGACCATGATGCTGGTGGTGTGGACCTGTTATGGTGAGGACCATGATGCTGGTGGTGTGGACCTGGTATGGTGAGGACCGTGATGCTGGTGGTGTGGACCTGGTATGGTGAGGATCATGATGCTGGTGGTGTGGACCTGGTATGGTGAGGACCATGATGCTGGTGGTGGTGTGGACCTGGTATGGTGAGGACCGTGAAGCTGGTGGTGGTGTGGACCTGGTATGGTGAGGACCATGATGCTGGTGGTGGTGGGAACCTGGTATGGTGAGGACCATGATGCTGGTGGTGGTGTGGACCTGGTATGGTGAGGACCATTATGCGGGTGGTGTGGACCTGGTATGGTGAGGACCATGATGCTGGTGGTGGTGTGAACATGGTATGATGAGGATCATGATGCTGGTGGTGGTGTGGACCTGGTATGGTGAGGACCGTGATGCTGGTGGTGGTGTGGACCTGGTATGGTGAGGACCATGATGCTGGTGGTGGTGTGGACCTGGTATGGTGAGGACAATGATGCTGGTGGTGGTGTGGACCTGGTATGGTGAGGACCATGATGCTGGTGGTGTGGACCTGGTATGGTGAGGACCATGATTCTGGTGGTGTGGACCTGGTATGGTGAGGTCCGTGATGCTGGTGGTGTGGACCTGGTATGGTGAGGACCATAATGCTGGTGGTGTGAACCTGGTATGGTGAGGACCATGATGCTGGTGGTGGTGTGGACCTAGTATGGTGAGGACCGTGATGCTGGTGGTGGTGTGGACCTGGTATGGTGAGGACCATGATGCTGGTGGTGTGGACCTGGTATGGTGAGGACCGTAATGCTGGTGGTGTGGACCTGGTATGGTGAGGACCATGATGCTGGTGGTGTGGACCTGGTATGGTAAGGACCGTGATGCTAGTGGTGTAGACCTGGTATGGTGAGGACAGTGATGCTGGTGGTGGTGTGGACCTGGTATGGTGAGGACCGTGATGCTGGTGGTGGTGTGGACCTGGTATGGTGAGGACCATGATGCTGATGGTGGTGTGGACCTGGTATGGTGAGGACCATGATGCTGGTGGTGTGGACCTGGTATGGTGAGGACCATGATGCTGGTGGTGTGGACCTGGTATGGTGAGGACCGTAATGCTGGTGGTGTGGACCTGGTATGGTGAGGACCATGATGCTGGTGGTGTGGAACTGGTATGGTAAGGACCGTGATGCTGGTGGTGTAGACCTGGTATGGTGAGGACAGTGATGCTGGTGGTGGTGTGCACCTGGTATGGTGAGGACCGTGATGCTGGTGGTGGTGTGGACCTGGTATGGTGAGGACCATGATGCTGATGGTGGTGTGGACCTGGTATGGTGAGGACCGTGGTGCTAGTGGTGTGGACCTGGTATGGTGATGACCATGATGCTGGTGGTGTGGACCTGGTATGGTGAGGACCATGATGCTGGTGGTGTAGACTTGGTATGGTGAGGACCATGATGCTGGTGGTGTGGACCTGGTATGGTGAGGACCATGATGCTGGTGGTGTGGACCTGTTATGGTGAGGACCATGATGCTGGTGGTGTGGACCTGGTATGGTGAGGACCGTGATGCTGGTGGTGTGGACCTGGTATGGTGAGGATCATGATGCTGGTGGTGTGGACCTGGTATGTTGAGGACCATGATGCTGGTGGTGGTGTGGACCTGGTATGGTGAGGACCGTGAAGCTGGTGGTGGTGTGAACCTGGTATGGTGAGGACCATGATGCTGGTGGTGGTGGGAACCTGGTATGGTGAGGACCATGATGCTTGTCGGAAAATCCGACACCATTTAATATCATACAGATAATAGCTGTATTACCCACAAGTTACCCATAGAAAACGTAACTTGTAGTGGAATTACCGTCTAAAGAAAACGGGATATCATCACCACACACTATTATAATTCACCACCTATTATGGTGGGAATTATTCTTAAATACATTAGTCTTTGGACTTTACCATCATAAAAACATCTCATATAAATTAACTTAATTATCAATATTAAAGTAGAGTAAATGTGACCCTTCTATCACTTTCTGAAATGTGGACAATGTAAGCCAGGCGTCAGAGTGAGGAAGGAGGGCAGCCATTGTTGAGCCATTGTTGTGTCACCTCCGAGACGTGTGGAGCAAATTCGGCTCCTATCATTCTGGACAATGTCGGCCAGTAACGTCAATAGTATGGAGTGTTAAACAGCCATTGTTGTGTCACCTCCGAGACGTGTGGAACAAATTCGGCTCCTATCATTCTGGACAATGTCGGCCAGTAACGTCAATAGTATGGAGTGTTAAACAGCCATTGTTTTATACGAGACCAGAGGCTCACACAGGAGCAAATTCGGCTCCTGTTAATTTTACTTGGATGTAGTGTTATGGAACCCAAAGGTGTACCATTGTCAACACGCTGTCTACAAATTCAAGTTAAGTGTCTATCCGAAACCCGTTTATCATTCATTTATGGCCATTAATGTCAGGATATAGGGTGACCCGGTTAGATCACGTGGAAGCCTCAAACTAAAGGTAATTAAGCCAGGTCTTCAATGTTCCATGTACAGTTTTCTCTGAAATACTTGTCATATATAGGATTCTGGCTTCACAGCTAGCGCACTTTTGACAGGTCAAGACGAGGAAGCAAGATTTGTGCACCAGTTACTGGGTGATATGGAAGATACCTCAAAGAGGGTAATTTGGTGTCTACACCCTAGTTATACCTGGTGGACTAACCTGCTGTACTATAAGATAAGGAACCTCTTCAATGTATGTAGATACTGTAGTTTGATTGGCTGCATATATATTAATGTAATAAACCCCCCTAATGTGTAGAGGATCGATTTGTGAGATTAAGAGATTATTGCAGAAATACAGTCCACTTATCATTATACAAATTGCTATCGAAGTATATAAATTAACGTAAATATAAATTCATATAAATTAAATAAATATAAATCTCACAGGTCGGTTCCCACATTATTTGGTCCTTCGAAACCGAATTATTTGGACCTTCGGAACCGGAATATTCGGTCCTTTGAACCCACATTTGGTCATCTTAGTACTGGATGAACCAGTTATCCAGTGGATTCATTAAATATACTAGTGCAGTGTTATTTAAACAAAGGCCAGCCAGTCAAAGACAGCGCCTCGTGGGAGCTCACGAGCCCCGCTCAGTTCAGATCAGCCTTAGTCAGCGGTTTCATGCACACCCACAGAAATTTGGTGGCGTGTTATTTCGTGAAATGACAGCGCTAATATAGAAGCCAGCCAAATTAGTGACTGTGTCGCGAGATTGTTCACGGATTTCGTGGTGTTACATTTCGCGAGAGATTATCCACGAATTTTGTGGAGTTTATTTCGCGAGGTCACTAATAATTTAATACTTCTTGATAATATTAGAAGTTTTATAGAGGCTAATTAAGAGGCTATTATCAATAATTGTGTATATTATTTCTCCAAATAGAGAATTATTTAATATATATTGCACTAGTGATCACAGTATAATATTTACTAATTGCCAACCCACAACAGGGTAGGATAAAACCATTGACTAGTTGAACTATTATCGTTCATCCTAGTCCCATTATTACCATAGTCAGTTGTACTATATTGATCAACCTAACACCATTAATGAATGGTCCAGACCCTATTTTGGGTGTAATTTTTATCAACTCGAGTTGAGTTGTGTATATATAATAATTTACTTATGATCATTACACCTTTGAGTGATTAATTAGTGTCTATTCCATCCTAGGGTGATATAGAAGAGCTAACCTAAAGGTACTTCCAGTGACACTGGTTTATCACTCAAATCATTAGTGTGTATGATTGTATATATATAATGTGTATTAATTTTAAGTGCTAACCTCTAGTAGAGGTAGGATTATTGCCTAGTGAGTGCATTTTACCCTAGGCTACCATTAGAGTTTGTTCAGTATTATGAGCAGCCCCAGTACAAGCCCCACAAGGCTTCACCAACTAGCCAGGATGGATAATGCAGGGAGAATGAAAAGAACCCTTGCAGGTCTTAAAGGCCACTTAACAAGACAGATCAAGAAATGTGAAGATTTGTCACAACAATCAACAGTTGATTATGCTGACCTGGAAAGCTATTATCAAGCAGCTGCAGGTAAATTTGAGCAAATCAAATGCCAAATGGCTGTCCTTGTGGGGACAGACTACTACCATCAATTCATTGGTAGCCCTACTAAATATCAGGGTATAACCATGTTAAACTCTGCAGGAGGTAAATTACTCTCAGGCCCAGTATCAAGCCTGAGGAGACCTAAGCCTGCAGATAAACAATACCAATAGAAATCTAAATTTGTCAGCTGATTATATTTCTCCAGTAGCATTATACTAAGGAGATTACAGCTGACTATACCAACAGAGGTTGATGTTAGTATCATCATTTAAAGCTGGAGATGAGTTCGTGAGGCCTCAGTGGCAAATCAGTGAACAGTAGCTTAAACAGCTACAAGTCACTGCGACCAATGTCACTGAACCCACTGCAGTCTCAGAACCATACTTTACTTTAATGATGAGCTATTCAATCTTCTGAAACAATTAACTAAATTAAACCCCAATAAATCTGATGACTGATTTGATACATTTATTATTTAATCAAGATGTATTCCATGGGCCTCAGTGTTTATATATCAGTGACCAGTTACCTGAAGAAACTTCAAGTTATATCTAATGTCACTGATCTCACTGCAGTCCCTGAATCATACTTGACTGTAGTACTTGATCACATCCAGTCTTCTGGGTTAAATAATATGTAATAAGGCTTGAATATTAGCCTTTCAAGAGTTAACAGGGAAATGAGATCGCATTAGACTTCTAACCCCTACAACTCTAGTACGGGACATCCGTCCTGTACGAACAGACACACAAATGTGTGATTACTAACTACTAACATCAAATTAATCTAATAATTCGAAGGAGGAGTATCGGTGTTCGTCTGTTCTAAACAGGACTTCGACCCGTGAGCAGCCCCCTGGGGAATTATGTCGGAAAATCCGACACCATTTAATATCATACAGATAATAGCTGTATTACCCACAAGTTACCCATAGAAAACGTAACTTGTAGTGGAATTACCGTCTAAAGAAAACGGGATATCATCACCACACACTATTATAATTCACCACCTATTATGGTGGGAATTATTCTTAAATACATTAGTCTTTGGACTTTACCATCATAAAAACATCTCATATAAATTAACTTAATTATCAATATTAAAGTAGAGTAAATGTGACCCTTCTATCACTTTCTGAAATGTGGACAATGTAAGCCAGGCGTCAGAGTGAGGAAGGAGGGCAGCCATTGTTGAGCCATTGTTGTGTCACCTCCGAGACGTGTGGAGCAAATTCGGCTCCTATCATTCTGGACAATGTCGGCCAGTAACGTCAATAGTATGGAGTGTTAAACAGCCATTGTTGTGTCACCTCCGAGACGTGTGGAGCAAATTCGGCTCCTATCATTCTGGACAATGTCGGCCAGTAACGTCAATAGTATGGAGTGTTAAACAGCCATTGTTTTATACGAGACCAGAGGCTCACACAGGAGCAAATTCGGCTCCTGTTAATTTTACTTGGACGTAGTGTTATGGAACCCAAAGGTGTACCATTGTCAACACGCTGTCTACAAATTCAAGTTAAGTGTCTATCCGAAACCCGTTTATCATTCATTTATGGCCATTAATGTCAGGATATAGGGTGATCCGGTTAGATCACGTGGAAGCCTCAAACTAAAGGTAATTAAGCCAGGTCTTCAATGTTCCATGTACAGTTTTCTCTGAAATACTTGTCATATATAGGATTCTGGCTTCACAGCTAGCGCACTTTTGACAGGTCAAGACGAGGAAGCAAGATTTGTGCACCAGTTACTGGGTGATATGGAAGCTACCTCAAAGAGGATAATTTGGTGTCTACACCCTAGTTATACCTGGTGGACTAACCTGCTGTACTATAAGATAAGGAACCTCTTCAATGTATGTAGATACTGTAGTTTGATTGGCTGCATATATATTAATGTAATAAACCCACCTAATGTGTAGAGGATCGATTTGTGAGATTAAGAGATTATTGCAGAAATACAGTCCACTTATCATTATACAAATTGCTATCGAAGTATATAATTTAACGTAAATATAAATTCATATAAATTAAATAAATATAAATCTCACAGGTCGGTTCCCACAATGCTGGTGGTGGTGTGAACATGGTATGGTGAGGACCATGATGCTGGTGGTGGTGTGGACCTGGTATGGTGAGGACCATGATGGTGGTGGTGTGGACCTGGTATGGTGAGGGCCATGATGCTGGTGGTGTGGACCTGGTATGGTGAGGATCATGATGCTTGTGGTGTGGACCTGGTATGGTGAGGACCATGATGCTGGTGGTGTGGACCTGGTATGGTGAGGACCATGATGCTGGTGGTGTGGACCTGGTATGGTGAGGACCGTAATGCTGGTGGTGTGGACCTGGTATGGTGAGGACCATGATGCTGGTGGTGTGGACCTGGTATGGTAAGGACCGTGATGCTGGTGGTGTAGACCTGGTATGGTGAGGACAGTGATGCTGGTGGTGGTGTGCACCTGGTATGGTGAGGACCGTGATGCTGGTGGTGGTGTGGACCTGGTATGGTGAGGACCATGATTCTGGTGGTGTGGACCTGGTATGGTGAGGTCCGTGATGCTGGTGGTGTGGACCTGGTATGGTGAGGACCATAATGCTGGTGGTGTGAACCTGGTATGGTGAGGACCATGATGCTGGTGGTGGTGTGGACCTAGTATGGTGAGGACCGTGATGCTGGTGGTGGTGTGGACCTGGTATGGTGAGGACCATGATGCTGGTGGTGTGGACCTGGTATGGAGAGGACCATGATGCTGGTGGTGGTGTGGACCTGGTATGGTGAGGACCATGATGCTGGTGGTGTGGACCTGGTATGGTGAGGACCATGATGCTGGTGGTGTGGACCTGGTATGGTAAGGACCGTGATGCTGGTGGTGTAGACCTGGTATGGTGAGGACAGTGATGCTGGTGGTGGTGTGGACCTGGTATGGTGAGGACCGTGATGCTGGTGGTGGTGTGGACCTGGTATGGTGAGGACCATGATGCTGATGGTGGTGTGGACCTGGTATGGTGAGGACCGTGGTGCTAGTGGTGTGGACCTGGTATGGTGATGGCCATGATGCTGGTGGTGTGGACCTGGTATGGTGAGGACCATGATGCTGGTGGTGTAGACTTGGTATGGTGAGGACCATGATGCTGGTGGTGTGGACCTGGTATGGTGAGGACCATGATGCTGGTGGTGTGGACCTGGTATGGTGAGGACCATGATGCTGGTGGTGTGGACCTGGTATGGTGAGGACCGTGATGCTGGTGGTGTGCACCTGGTATGGTGAGGATCATGATGCTGGTGGTGTGGACCTGGTATGGTGAGGACCATGATGCTGGTGGTGGTGTGGACCTGGTATGGTGAGGACCGTGAAGCTGGTGGTGGTGTGGACCTGGTATGGTGAGGACCATGATGCTGGTGGTGGTGGGAACCTGGTATGGTGAGGACCATGGTGCTGGTGGTGGTGTGGACCTGGTATGGTGAGGACCATTATGCGGGTGGTGTGGACCTGGTATGGTGAGGACCATGATACTGCTGGTGGTGTGGACCTGGTATGGTGAGGACCATAATGCTGGTGGTGTGAACCTGGTATGGTGAGGACCATGATGCTGGTGGTGTGGACCTGGTATGGTAAGGACCGTGATGCTGGTGGTGTAGACCTGGTATGGTGAGGACAGTGATGCTGGTGGTGGTGTGGACCTGGTATGGTGAGGACCGTGATGCTGGTGGTGGTGTGGACCTGGTATGGTGAGGACCATGATGCTGATGGTGGTGTGGACCTGGTATGGTGAGGACCGTGGTGCTAGTGGTGTGGACCTGGTATGGTGATGACCATGATGCTGGTGGTGTGGACCTGGTATGGTGAGGACCATGATGCTGGTGGTGTAGACTTGGTATGGTGAGGACCATGATGCTGGTGGTGTGGACCTGGTATGGTGAGGACCATGATGCTGGTGGTGTGGACCTGGTATGGTGAGGACCATGATGCTGGTGGTGTGGACCTGGTATGGTGAGGACCGTGATGCTGGTGGTGTGGACCTGGTATTGTGAGGATCATGATGCTGGTGGTGTGGACCTGGTATGGTGAGGACCATGATGCTGGTGGTGGTGTGGACCTGGTATGGTGAGGACCGTGAAGCTGGTGGTGGTGTGGACCTGGTATGGTGAGGACCATGATGCTGGTGGTGGTGGGAACCTGGTATGGTGAGGACCATGATGCTGGTGGTGGTGTGGACCTGGTATGGTGAGGACCATTATGCGGGTGGTGTGGACCTGGTATGGTGAGGACCATGATGCTGCTGGTGGTGTGGACCTGGTATGGTGAGGACCATAATGCTGGTGGTGTGAACCTGGTATGGTGAGGACCATGATGCTGGTGGTGTGGACCTGGTATGGTAAGGACCGTGATGCTGGTGGTGTAGACCTGGTATGGTGAGGACAGTGATGCTGGTGGTGGTGTGAACCTGGTATGGTGAGGACCGTGATGCTGGTGGTGGTGTGGACCTGGTATGGTGAGGACCATGATGCTGATGGTGGTGTGGACCTGGTATGGTGAGGACCGTGGTGCTAGTGGTGTGGACCTGGTATGGAGAGGACCATGATGCTGGTGGTGGTGTGGACCTGGTATGGTGAGGACCATGATGCTGGTGGTGTGGACCTGGTATGGTGAGGACCATGATGCTGGTGGTGTGGACCTGGTATGGTAAGGACCGTGATGCTGGTGGTGTAGACCTGGTATGGTGAGGACAGTGATGCTGGTGGTGGTGTGGACCTGGTATGGTGAGGACCGTGATGCTGGTGGTGGTGTGGACCTGGTATGGTGAGGACCATGATGCTGATGGTGGTGTGGACCTGGTATGGTGAGGACCGTGGTGCTAGTGGTGTGGACCTGGTATGGTGATGGCCATGATGCTGGTGGTGTGGACCTGGTATGGTGAGGACCATGATGCTGGTGGTGTAGACTTGGTATGGTGAGGACCATGATGCTGGTGGTGTGGACCTGGTATGGTGAGGACCATGATGCTGGTGGTGTGGACCTGGTATGGTGAGGACCATGATGCTGGTGGTGTGGACCTGGTATGGTGAGGACCGTGATGCTGGTGGTGTGCACCTGGTATGGTGAGGATCATGATGCTGGTGGTGTGGACCTGGTATGGTGAGGACCATGATGCTGGTGGTGGTGTGGACCTGGTATGGTGAGGACCGTGAAGCTGGTGGTGGTGTGGACCTGGTATGGTGAGGACCATGATGCTGGTGGTGGTGGGAACCTGGTATGGTGAGGACCATGGTGCTGGTGGTGGTGTGGACCTGGTATGGTGAGGACCATTATGCGGGTGGTGTGGACCTGGTATGGTGAGGACCATGATACTGCTGGTGGTGTGGACCTGGTATGGTGAGGACCATAATGCTGGTGGTGTGAACCTGGTATGGTGAGGACCATGATGCTGGTGGTGTGGACCTGGTATGGTAAGGACCGTGATGCTGGTGGTGTAGACCTGGTATGGTGAGGACAGTGATGCTGGTGGTGGTGTGGACCTGGTATGGTGAGGACCGTGATGCTGGTGGTGGTGTGGACCTGGTATGGTGAGGACCATGATGCTGATGGTGGTGTGGACCTGGTATGGTGAGGACCGTGGTGCTAGTGGTGTGGACCTGGTATGGTGATGACCATGATGCTGGTGGTGTGGACCTGGTATGGTGAGGACCATGATGCTGGTGGTGTAGACTTGGTATGGTGAGGACCATGATGCTGGTGGTGTGGACCTGGTATGGTGAGGACCATGATGCTGGTGGTGTGGACCTGGTATGGTGAGGACCATGATGCTGGTGGTGTGGACCTGGTATGGTGAGGACCGTGATGCTGGTGGTGTGGACCTGGTATTGTGAGGATCATGATGCTGGTGGTGTGGACCTGGTATGGTGAGGACCATGATGCTGGTGGTGGTGTGGACCTGGTATGGTGAGGACCGTGAAGCTGGTGGTGGTGTGGACCTGGTATGGTGAGGACCATGATGCTGGTGGTGGTGGGAACCTGGTATGGTGAGGACCATGATGCTGGTGGTGGTGTGGACCTGGTATGGTGAGGACCATTATGCGGGTGGTGTGGACCTGGTATGGTGAGGACCATGATGCTGCTGGTGGTGTGGACCTGGTATGGTGAGGACCATAATGCTGGTGGTGTGAACCTGGTATGGTGAGGACCATGATGCTGGTGGTGTGGACCTGGTATGGTAAGGACCGTGATGCTGGTGGTGTAGACCTGGTATGGTGAGGACAGTGATGCTGGTGGTGGTGTGAACCTGGAATGGTGAGGACCGTGATGCTGGTGGTGGTGTGGACCTGGTATGGTGAGGACCATGATGCTGATGGTGGTGTGGACCTGGTATGGTGAGGACCGTGGTGCTAGTGGTGTGGACCTGGTATGGTGATGACCATGATGCTGGTGGTGTGGACCTGGTATGGTGAGGACCATGATGCTGGTGGTGTAGACTTGGTATGGTGAGGACCATGATGCTGGTGGTGTGGACCTGGTATGGTGAGGACCATGATGCTGGTGGTGTGGACCTGGTATGGTGAGGACCATGATGCTGGTGGTGTGGACCTGGTATGGTGAGGACCGTGATGCTGGTGGTGTGGACCTGGTATTGTGAGGATCATGATGCTGGTGGTGTGGACCTGGTATGGTGAGGACCATGATGCTGGTGGTGGTGTGGACCTGGTATGGTGAGGACCGTGAAGCTGGTGGTGGTGTGGACCTGGTATGGTGAGGACCATGATGCTGGTGGTGGTGGGAACCTGGTATGGTGAGGACCATGATGCTGGTGGTGGTGTGGACCTGGTATGGTGAGGACCATTATGCGGGTGGTGTGGACCTGGTATGGTGAGGACCATGATGCTG
Source organism: Procambarus clarkii (assembly GCF_040958095.1). Lineage (NCBI taxonomy): Eukaryota > Metazoa > Arthropoda > Malacostraca > Decapoda > Cambaridae > Procambarus > Procambarus clarkii. The sequence continues at coordinate 17,953,101 of NC_091221.1, read as the reverse complement.
GTGGTGGTGTGAACATGGTATGGTGAGGACCATGATGCTGGTGGTGGTGTGGACCTGGTATGGTGAGGACCATGATGGTGGTGGTGTGGACCTGGTATGGTGAGGACCATGATGCTGGTGGTGGTGTGGACCTGGTATGGTGAGGACCATTATGCGGGTGGTGTGGACCTGGTATGGTGAGGACCATGATGCTGGTGGTGGTGTGAACATGGTATGGTGAGGACCATGATGCTGGTGGTGGTGTGGACCTGGTATGGTGAGGACCATGATGCTGGTGGTGTAGACTTGGTATGGTGAGGACCATGATGCTGGTGGTGTGGACCTGGTATGGTGAGGACCATGATGCTGGTGGTGTGAACCTGTTATGGTGAGGACCATGATGCTGGTGGTGTGGACCTGGTATGGTGAGGACCGTGATGCTGGTGGTGTGGACCTGGTATGGTGAGGATCATGATGCTGGTGGTGTGGACCTGGTATGGTGAGGACCATGATGCTGGTGGTGGTGTGGACCTGGTATGGTGAGGACCGTGAAGCTGGTGGTGGTGTGGACCTGGTATGGTGAGGACCATGATGCTGGTGGTGGTGGGAACCTGGTATGGTGAGGACCATGATGCTGGTGGTGGTGTGGACCTGGTATGGTGAGGACCATTATGCGCGTGGTGTGGACCTGGTATGGTGAGGACCATGATGCTGGTGGTGGTGTGAACATGGTATGGTGAGGATCATGATGCTGGTGGTGGTGTGGCCCTGGTATGGTGAGGACCGTGATGCTGGTGGTGGTGTGGACCTGGTATGGTGAGGACCATGATGCTGGTGGTGGTGTGGACCTGGTATGGTGAGGACCATGATGCTGGTGGTGTGGACCTGGTATGGTGAGGACCATGATTCTGGTGGTGTGGACCTGGTATGGTGAGGTCCGTGATGCTGGTGGTGTGGACCTGGTATGGTGAGGACCATAATGCTGGTGGTGTGAACCTGGTATGGTGAGGACCATGATGCTGGTGGTGGTGTGGACCTAGTATGGTGAGGACCGTGATGCTGGTGGTGGTGTGGACCTGGTATGGTGAGGACCATGATGCTGGTGGTGTGGACCTGGTATGGTGAGGACCGTAATGCTGGTGGTGTGGACCTGGTATGGTGAGGACCATGATGCTGGTGGTGTGGACCTGGTATGGTAAGGACCGTGATGCTGGTGGTGTAGACCTGGTATGGTGAGGACAGTGATGCTGGTGGTGGTGTGGACCTGGTATGGTGAGGACCGTGATGCTGGTGGTGGTGTGGACCTGGTATGGTGAGGACCATGATGCTGATGGTGGTGTGGACCTGGTATGGTGAGGACCGTGGTGCTAGTGGTGTGGACCTGGTATGGTGATGACCATGATGCTGGTGGTGTGGACCTGGTATGGTGAGGACCATGATGCTGGTGGTGTAGACTTGGTATGGTGAGGACCATGATGCTGGTGGTGTGGACCTGGTATGGTGAGGACCATGATGCTGGTGGTGTGGACATGGTATGGTGAGGACCATGATGCTGGTGGTGTGGACCTGGTATGGTGAGGACCTTGATGCTGGTGGTGTGGACCTGGTATGGTGAGGATCATGATGCTGGTGGTGTGGACCTGGTAAGGTGAGGACCATGATGCTGGTGGTGGTGTGGACCTGGTATGGTGAGGACCATGATGCTGGTGGTGGTGGGAACCTGGTATGGTGAGGACCATGATGCTGGTGGTGGTGTGGACCTCGTATGGTGAGGACCGTGATGCTGGTGGTGTGGACCTGGTATGGTGAGGGCCATGATGCTGGTGGTGTGGACCTGGTATGGTGAGGACCGTGATGCTGGTGGTGCGGACCTGGTATGGTGAGGACCATGATGCTGATGGTGTGGACCTGGTATGGTGAGGACCGTGATGCTGGTGGTGTGGACCTGGTATGGTGAGGACCATGATTCTGGTGGTGAGGACCTGGTATGGTGTCGACCATGATGCTGGTGGTGTGGACCTGGTATGGTGAGGACCATGATGCTGGTGGTGTGGACCTGGTATGGTGAGGACCGTAATGCTGGTGGTGTGGACCGGGTATGGAGAGGACCATGATGCTGGTGGTGTGGACCTGGTATGGTGAGGACCATGATGCTGCTGGTGTGGACCTGGTATGGTGTCGACCATGATGCTGGTGGTGGTGTGAACATGGTATGGTGAGGATCATGATGCTGGTGGTGGTGTGGCCCTGGTATGGTGAGGACCGTGATGCTGGTGGTGGTGTGGACCTGGTATGGTGAGGACCATGATGCTGGTGGTGGTGTGGACCTGGTATGGTGAGGACCATGATGCTGGTGGTGTGGACCTGGTATGGTGAGGACCATGATTCTGGTGGTGTGGACCTGGTATGGTGAGGTCCGTGATGCTGGTGGTGTGGACCTGGTATGGTGAGGACCATAATGCTGGTGGTGTGAACCTGGTATGGTGAGGACCATGATGCTGGTGGTGGTGTGGACCTAGTATGGTGAGGACCGTGATGCTGGTGGTGGTGTGGACCTGGTATGGTGAGGACCATGATGCTGGTGGTGTGGACCTGGTATGGTGAGGACCGTAATGCTGGTGGTGTGGACCTGGTATGGAGAGGACCATGATGCTGGTGGTGTGGACCTGGTATGGTAAGGACCGTGATGCTGGTGGTGTAGACCTGGTATGGTGAGGACAGTGATGCTGGTGGTGGTGTGGACCTGGTATGGTGAGGACCGTGATGCTGGTGGTGGTGTGGACCTGGTATGGTGAGGACCATGATGCTGATGGTGGTGTGGACCTGGTATGGTGAGGACCGTGGTGCTAGTGGTGTGGACCTGGTATGGTGATGACCATGATGCTGGTGGTGTGGACCTGGTATGGTGAGGACCATGATGCTGGTGGTGTAGACTTGGTATGGTGAGGACCATGATGCTGGTGGTGTGGACCTGGTATGGTGAGGACCATGATGCTGGTGGTGTGGACATGGTATGGTGAGGACCATGATGCTGGTGGTGTGGACCTGGTATGGTGAGGACCTTGATGCTGGTGGTGTGGACCTGGTATGGTGAGAATCATGATGCTGGTGGTGTGGACCTGGTATGGTGAGGACCGTGATGCTGGTGGTGGTGTGGACCTGGTATGGTGAGGACCATGATGCTGGTGGTGGTGGGAACCTGGTATGGTGAGGACCATGATGCTGGTGGTGGTGTGGACCTCGTATGGTGAGGACCGTGATGCTGGTGGTGTGGACCTGGTATGGTGAGGGCCATGATGCTGGTGGTGTGGACCTGGTATGGTGAGGACCGTGATGCAGGTGGTGCGGACCTGGTATGGTGAGGACCATGATGCTGATGGTGTGGACCTGGTATGGTGAGGACCGTGATGCTGGTGGTGTGGACCTGGTATGGTGAGGACCATGATTCTGGTGGTGAGGACCTGGTATGGTGTCGACCATGATGCTGGTGGTGTGGACCTGGTATGGTGAGGACCATGATGCTGGTGGTGTGGACCTGGTATGGTGAGGACCGTAATGCTGGTGGTGTGGACCTGGTATGGAGAGGACCATGATGCTGGTGGTGTGGACCTGGTATGGTGAGGACCATGATGCTGCTGGTGTGGACCTGGTATGGTGTCGACCATGATGCTGGTGGTGTGGACCTGGTATGGTGAGAACCATGGTGGTGAGGACCATGGTGGTGAGGACCATGATGCTGGTGGTGTGGACCTGGTATGGTGAGGACCGTGATGCTGGTGGTGGTTTGGACCTGGTATGGTGAGGACCATGATGCTTGTGGTGTGGACCTGGTATGGTGAGGACCGTGATGCTGGTGGTGTGGACCTGGTATGGTGAGGACCGTGATGCTGGTGGTGTGGACCTGGAATGGTGAGGACCATGATGCTGGTAGTGTGAACCTGGTATGGTGAGGACCGTGATGCTGGTGGTGTGGACCTGGCATGGTGAGGACCATGGTGGTGTGGACCTGGTATGGTGAGGACCATGGTGGTGTGGACCTGGTATGGTGAGGACCATGGTGGTGTGGACCAGGTATGGTGAGGACCATGGTGATATGGACTTGGTATGGTTAGGACCATGATGCTGTTGGAGTGGACCTGGTATGGTGAGGACCATTGTGGTGTGGACCTGGTATGGTGAGGACTATGATGCTTGTGGTGTAGACCTGGTATGGTGAGGACCATGATACTGGTGGTGTGGACCTGGTATGTTGAGGACCATATTGGTGTGGACCTGGTATGGTGAGGACAATGGTGCTGGTGGTGTGGACCTGGTATAGTGAGGACCATGATGCTGGTGGTGTGGACCTGGTATGGTGAGGACCATGGTGGTATGGACCTGGTATGGTGAGGACCATGATGATGGTGGTGTGGACCTGGTATGGTGAGTACCGTGATGCTGGTGGTGGTTTGGACCTGGTATTGGAAGGACCGTGATGCTGGTGGTGTGGACCTGGTATGGTGAGGACCATGATGCTGGTGGTGTGGACCTGGAATGGTGAGGACCGTGATGCTGGTGGTGTGAACCTGGTATTGTGAGGACCATGATGCTGGTAGTGTGGACCTGGTACTGTGAGGACCATGATGCTGGTGGTGGTGTGTACCTGATATGGTGAGGACCATGATGCTGGTGGTCGTGTGGACCTGGTATTGTGAGGACCGTGTTGCTGGTGGTGGTGCAGACCTAGTATGGTGATGATCGTGATGCTGGTGGTGGTGTGGACCGGGTATGGTGAAGACCATGATGCTGGTGGTGCGGACCTGGTATGGTGAGGACCGTGATGCTGGTAGTGTGGACCTGGTATGGTGAGGACCATGAGGCTAGTGGTGGTGTGGACTTGGTATGGTGAGGACCATGATGCTGGTGTTGTGGCCCTGGTATGGTGAGGACCATGATGCTGGTGGTGTGGACCTGTGATGGTGAGGACCGTGATGCTGGTGGTGGTGTGGACCTGGTACGATAAGGACCATGATGCTGGTGGTGTGGACCAGGTATGGTGAGGACCATGATGCTGGTGGTGTGGACCTGGTATTGTGAGGACCATGATGCTGGTTGTGTGGACCTGGTATGGTGAGGACCATGATGCTGGTGGTGTGGACCTGGTATGGTGAGGACCATGATGCTGGTGGTGGCGTGGACCTGGTATGGTGAGGACTATAATGCTGGTGGTGTTGTTGGATATTTCCAACACCGAATACAACACTGTTGTATTCTCATTACTTATTACTAACTATTAATTATTGTAGTAAGTAAAATTAACAGCACGTAGAATTCTCATGTACTAATAATTTCATCTGTGCAGTAGGCTAGAATTCTCACGTCACCTGATGCCAGTATTGTGTCAGATTTCCTTAAAATAAACACATTATATCCAATGTATGTGAGAATTAAATTCGATTCTCTATAACTGAGGCATTCTGTATGATAACTAATTGCAGATGAATTGACCTCCAACTAAAAGCCGAATAGAGCGTTGGAGTCATAACGATTATCTCGTAATAAAAGTTAACGTCACCAGTGAATGCCATGGGGAGACATTAATTCCTCTCCCTTATATATTTACTATTCTTAAATTGGTAAATAATAATACTTTCCTCCTCTAAATAATAAACCCATCCAGTCTTCAACGTTTCAAGCGTAAATGCGAGAAATATTAATGTTCGTGACAATTTTTGTTTATGAACGCGGGACGCGGCGTGGGTTGAGGAGGACCAACTCAGTACACGTGGAGAGCCCCTCTGAGGCAGACCTGCGCATACCGTACTCACAAGGAGACGCCATTGCCCAGCCACTAGGGCAGACGTTATCCATCCTCAGATGAAAGTCGCCACTGTGAGGCGTGAATAACCTTGCAGATAATATCTTCAGCTTGTGTTGGTGTCTGATAAGGAACCTCTTAACCTGGTTCTTGATGACACGTGATCAGCCAGTGAAACGCGCCACTATCCAGGATAGGCCTAGCCGGAGCCTGGAGACGCGAATTACGGCAATCTTAAAACTTATACAGTGCCCTTTCAGCTAAGTATATTCCCTTTATGTGATGCATCTGGTAAAGAGTTTTGTAGTAGCTGGGTGATTGACCGTTATGACGCACGATAACATCTAATAACAGGTGATTAATCTTTGTCATCTGTAACTCTCAATTTCTTGAATATAGAGATTCAGTAGTTAAATTAGTTGCTACTGTAAATATTTGTCTTGCAGCACGTGAGAAGAATTCTCCCTGCCGCCTTCTCCCATGTTAATCCGTCCCATTCGTTAGCCAACCGAGTCCAGAGAATTAGAGGAACCGCCTTGGCTTGTCTAAAGGAATCATCATTAAGCTAAGATTTTTCTATTCATTCATGAATCTATTGCAATTCTTTATATGCAGAATTCCTCAGGATTAACATGTGTTTATTGCGATTCTTATTACTATACTTATAATCTATGTTCCCATTTATGGTAATGACATTAGTTTCACTATAATTTATAGGATTAGATTATTATTAATTGAATTAGTGAACGAACTACACTAGTTCCTGGACGTACTTACCTCCAGTAATAACCCCCCAATGTAGGTGTTTGAGGGTTTGATTCATTTAATTATACAGCCCATTAATTATTTCCATGATCATATTCTCTAGTATTTTATCCATAGTTACTGGTTCATCTAGGAATTATCTAATGATCAGAAATTCTCAGTTTCCCTCTTTACTATAAAAGCGGGTGGTCCTTCGTAATTTAATTTACTACATTAATATTTAAATAATCAGATTCAAGCCCCCAAATATCCCATAGGTGTGGACCTGGTATGGTGAGGACCGTGAGGCTGGTGGTGGCGTGGACCTGGTATGGTGAGGACCGTAATGCTGGTGGTGTGGACCTGGTATGGTGAGGACCATGTTGCTGGTGGTGTGGACCTAGTGTGGTGAGGACCATGATCCTGGTGGTGGTGTGGACCTGGTATAGTGAGGACCATGTTGCTGGTGGTGTGGACCTGGTATGGTGAGGACCATGATGCTGGTGGTGGTGTTGACCTGGTATGGTGAGGACCATGATGCTGGTGGTGTGGACCTGGTATGGTGAGGACCTTGATGCTGGTGGTGTGGACCTGGTATGGTGAGGACCATGATGCTGGTGGTTGTGTGGACCTGGTATAGTGAGGACCATGATGCTGGTGGTGTGGACCTGGTATGGAGAGGACCATGATGCTGGTAGTGTGAACCTGGTATGGTGAGGACCATGATGCTGATGGTGGTGTGGACCTGGTGTGGTGAGGACCATAGTATTATGGACCTGGTATGGTGAGGACCATGGTGGTGTGGACCTGGTATGGTGAGGACTATGGTGGTATGATGTGGACCATGGTGATATGAACCTATTATGGTGATGACCATAGAGGTGTGGACCTGGTATGGTGAGTACCATGGTGGTATGGACCTGGTATGGTGAGGACCATGATGCTGGTGGAGTGGACCTGGTATGTTGAGGACCATGGTGGTGTGGACCTGGTATAGTGAGGACCATGATGCTGGTTGTGTGGACCTGGTATGGCGAGGACCATGGTGGTGGGGACCTGGTATGGTGAGGACCGAGATGCTGGTGGTGGTGTGGACCTGGTATGGTGAGGACCATGATGCTGGTGGTGTGGACCTGGTATAGTGAGGACCATGATGCTGGTCGTGGCGTGGACCTGGTATGGTGAGGACCATGATGCTGGTGGTGTGGGCCTGGTATGGTGAGTACCGTGAGGCTGGTGGTGGTGTGGACCTGGTATGGTGAGGACCATGATGCTGGGTGTGTGGACCTGGTATGGTGATGACCTTGATGCTGGTGGTGTGGACCTGGTATGGTGAGGACCGTGATTCTGGTGGTGTGGACCTGGTATGGTGAGGACCATGATGCTGGTGGTGTGGACCTAGTGTGGTGAGGACCATGATGCTGGTGGTGGTGTGGACCTGGTATGGGTAGGACCATGATGCTGGTGGTGTGGACCTGGTATGGTGAGGACCATGATGCTGGTGGTGGTGTGGACCTGGTATGGTGAGGACCAAGATGCTGGTGGTGTGGACCTGGTATGGTGATGACCTTGATGCTGGTGGTGTGGACCTGGTATGGTGAGGACCATGATGCTGGTGGTGGTGTGGACCTGGTATAGTGAGGACCATGATGCTGGTGGTTTGGACATGGTATGGAGAGGACTATGATGCTGGTAGTGTGAACCTGGTATGGTGAGGACCATGATGCTGATGGTGGTGTGGACCTGGTATGGTGAGGACCATGGTAGTATGAACCTGGTATGGTGAGGACCATGGTGGTGTGGACCTGGTATGGTTAGGACCATGGTAGTATGATGAGGACCATGGTGATATGAAGCTGGTATGGTGAGGACCATGGTGGTATGGACCTGGTATGGTAAGGACCATGGTGGTGTGGACCTGGTATGATGAGTACCATGGTGGTATGGACCTGGTATGGTGAGGACAATGGTGGTATGGGCCTGGTATGGTGAGGACCATGATGCTGGTGGAGTGGACCTGGTATTTTGAGGACCATGGTAGTGTGGACCTGGTATGGTGAGGACGATGGTGCTGGTGGTATGGACCTGATATGGAGAGGACCATGGTGGTGTGGACCTGGTGTGGTGAGGACCATGATGCTTGTGGTGTGGACCTGGTATGGTGAGGACCATGGTGGTATGGACCTGGTATGGTGAGGACCATGATGCTGGTGGTGTGGACTTGGTATGGTGAGGACCATGGTGCTGGTGGTATGGACCTGGTATGATGAGGACCGTGATGCTGGTGGTGGTGTGGACCTGGAATGGTGAGGACCGTGATGCTGGTGGTGTGGACCTGGTATGGTGAGGACCATGATGCTGGTGGTGTGGACCTGGAATGGTGAGGACCTTGATGCTGGTGGTGTGGACCTGGTATGGAGGCGACCATGATGCTGGTGGTGTGGACCTTGTATGGTGAGGACCGTGATGCTGGTGGTGTGGACCTGGTATGGTGAGGACCGTGATGCTGGTGGTGTGAACCTGGTATGGTGAGGACCATGATGCTGGTAGTGTGGACCTGGTACGGTGAGGACCATGATACTGGTGGTGGTGTGGACCTGATGTGGAGACGACCATGATGCTGTTGGTCGTGTGGACCTGGTATTGTGAGGACCGTGATGCTGGTGGTGGTGTGGACCTAGTATGGTGAGGATCGTGATGTTGGTAGTGGTGTGGACCTGGTATGGTGAGGACCATGATGCTGGTGGTGCGGACCTGGTGTGGTGAGGACCGTGATGCTGGTGGTGTGGACCTGGTATAATAAGGACAATGATGCTTGTGGTGGTGTGGACCTGGTATGGTGAGGACCATGATGCTGGCGGTGTGGACCTGGTATGGTGAGGACCGTGATGCTGGTGGTGTGGACCTGGTATGGTGAGGACCGTGATGCTGGTGGTGGTGTGGACCTGGTATGGTGAGGACCATGATTCTGGTGGTGTGGACCTGGTATGGTGAGGACCATGATGCTGGTGGTGGTGTGGACCTGGTATGGTGAGGACCATGATGCTGGTGGTGGTGTGGACATGGTATAGTGAGGACCATGATCCTGGTGGTGGTGTGGACCTGGTATGGTGAGGACCATGATGCTGGTGGTGGTGTGGACCTGGTACGATGAGGACCATGATGCTGGTGGTGTGGACCTGGTATAGTGAGGACCATGATGCTGGTGGTGGTGTGGACCTGGTATAGTGAGGACCATGATGCTGGTGGTGGTGTGGACCTGGTATGGTGAGGACCATGATGCTGGTGGTGGTGTGGACCTGGTATGGTGAGGACCATGATGCTGGTGGTGGTGTGGACCTGGTATAGTGAGGACCATGATGCTGGTGGTGGTGTGTACCTGGTATGGTGAGGACCATGATGCTGGTTGTGTGTACCTGGTATGGTGAGGACCATGATGCTGGTTGTGTGGACCTGGAATGGTGAGGACCATGGTGGTGTGGACTGGTATGGTGAGGACCGTGATGCTGGTGGTGGTGTGGACCTGGTATGGTGAGGACCATGATGCTGGTGGTGTGTACCTGGTATAGTGAGGACCGTGATGCTGGTGGTGTGGACCTGGTATGGTGAGGACCATGATGCTGGTGGTGTGGACCTGGTATGGTGAGGACCATGATGCTGGTGGTGGTGTGGACCTGGTATGGTGAGGACCATGATGCTGGTGGTGTGGACCTGGTATGGTGAGGACCATGATGCTGGTGGTGGTGTGGACCTGGTATGGTGAGGACCATGATGCTGGTGGTGGTGTGGACCTGGTATGGTGAGGACCATGATGCTGGTGGGTGTGGACCTGGTATGGTGAGGACCATGATGCTGGTGGAGTGGACCTGGTATGGTTTGGACCTTGATGCTGGTGGTGTGGACCTGGTGTGGTGAGGACCATGATGCTGGTGGTGGTGTGGACCTGGTATGGTGAGGACCATGATGCTGGTGGTGTGGACCTGGTATGGAGAGGACCATGATGCTGGTAGTGTGAACCTGGTGTGGTGAGGACCATGGTGCTGATGGTGGTGTGGACCTGGTATGGTGAGGACCATGGTGGTATGGACCTGGTATGGTGAGGACCATGGTGGTGTGGACCTGGTATGGTGTGGACCCTGGTGGTATGATGAGGACCATGGTGGTATGGACCTGGTATTGTGAGGACTATGGTGGTATGGACCTGGTATAGTAAGGACCATGGTGATGTGAACCTGGTATGGTGAGTACGATGGTGGTATGGACCTGGTATGGAGAGGACCATGGTGGTATGGACCTGGTATGGTGAGGACCATGATGCTGGTGGTATGGACCTGGTATTGTGAGGACCATGGTGGTATGGACCTGGTATTGTGAGGACCATGGTGGTGTGGACCTGGTATGGTGAGGACCATGATGGTATGGACCTGGTATGATGAGGACCATGATGCTGTTGGTGTGGACCTGCTATGGTGAGGACCATAGTGGTGTGGACCTGGTATGGTGAGGACCATGGTGGTATGGACCTGGTATGGTGAGGACCATGATGATGGTGGAGTGAACCTGGTATGGTGAGGACCATGGTGGTGTGGACCTGGTATGGTGAGGACCATGATGCTTGTGGTGTGGACCTGGTATGGTAAGGACCATGGTGGTATGGACCTGGTATGATGAGGACCAGGGTGGTGTGGACCTGGTATGGTGAGGACCATGGTGCTGGTGGAGTGAACCTGGTATGGTGAGGACCATGGTGGTGTGGACCTGGTATGGGAAGGACCATGATGCTGGTGGTGTGGACCTGGTATGGTGAGGACCATGATGCTGGTGGTGGTGTGGACCTGGTATGGTGAGGACCAAGATGCTGGTGGTGTGGACCTGGTATGGTGATGACCTTGATGCTGGTGGTGTGGACCTGGTATGGTGAGGACCATGATGCTGGTGGTGGTGTGGACCTGGTATAGTGAGGACAATGATGCTGGTGGTTTGGACATGGTATGGAGAGGACTATGATGCTGGTAGTGTGAACCTGGTATGGTGAGGACCATGATGCTGATGGTGGTGTGGACCTGGTATGGTGAGGACCATGGTAGTATGAACCTGGTATGGTGAGGACCATGGTGGTGTGGACCTGGTATGGTGAGGACCATGGTAGTATGATGAGGACCATGGTGATATGAAGCTGGTATGGTGAGGACCATGGTGGTATGGACCTGTTATGGTAAGGACCATGGTGGTGTGGACCTGGTATGATGAGTACCATGGTGGTATGGACCTGGTATGGTGAGGACAATGGTGGTATGGGCCTGGTATGGTGAGGACCATGATGCTGGTGGAGTGGACCTGGTATTTTGAGGACCATGGTAGTGTGGACCTGGTATGGTGAGGACGATGGTGCTGGTGGTATGGACCTGATATGGAGAGGACCATGGTGGTGTGGACCTGGTGTGGTGAGGACCATGATGCTTGTGGTGTGGACCTGGTATGGTGAGGACCATGGTGGTATGGACCTGGTATGGTGAGGACCATGATGCTGGTGGTGTGGACTTGGTATGGTGAGGACCATGGTGCTGGTGGTATGGACCTGGTATGATGAGGACCGTGATGCTGGTGGTGGTGTGGACCTGGAATGGTGAGGACCGTGATGCTGGTGGTGTGGACCTGGTATGGTGAGGACCATGATGCTGGTGGTGTGGACCTGGAATGGTGAGGACCTTGATGCTGGTGGTGTGGACCTGGTATGGAGGCGACCATGATGCTGGTGGTGTGGACCTTGTATGGTGAGGACCGTGATGCTGGTGGTGTGGACCTGGTATGGTGAGGACCGTGATGCTGGTGGTGTGAACCTGGTATGGTGAGGACCATGATGCTGGTAGTGTGGACCTGGTACGGTGAGGACCATGATACTGGTGGTGGTGTGGACCTGATGTGGAGACGACCATGATGCTGTTGGTCGTGTGGACCTGGTATTGTGAGGACCGTGATGATGGTGGTGCGGACCTGGTATGGTGAGGACCGTGATGCTGGTGGTGTGGACCTGGTATAATAAGGACCATGATGCTTGTGGTGGTGTGGACCTGGTATTGTGAGGACCATGATGCTGGCGGTGTGGACCTGGTATGGTGAGGACCGTGATGCTGGTGGTGTGGACCTGGTATGGTGAGGACCGTGATGCTGGTGGTGGTGTGGACCTGGTATGGTGAGGACCATGATTCTGGTGGTGTGGACCTGGTATGGTGAGGACCATGATGCTGGTGGTGGTGTGGACCTGGTATGGTGAGGACCATGATGCTGGTGGTGGTGTGGACATGGTATAGTGAGGACCATGATCCTGGTGGTGGTGTGGACCTGGTATGGTGAGGACCATGATGCTGGTGGTGGTGTGGACCTGGTACGATGAGGACCATGATGCTGGTGGTGTGGACCTGGTATAGTGAGGACCATGATGCTGGTGGTGTGGACCTAGTGTGGTGAGGACCATGATCCTGGTGGTGGTGTGGACCTGGTATAGTGAGGACCATGTTGCTGGTGGTGTGGACCTGGTATGGTGAGGACCATGATGCTGGTGGTGGTGTTGACCTGGTATGGTGAGGACCATGATGCTGGTGGTGTGGACCTGGTATGGTGAGGACCTTGATGCTGGTGGTGTGGACCTGGTATGGTGAGGACCATGATGCTGGTGGTTGTGTGGACCTGGTATAGTGAGGACCATGATGCTGGTGGTGTGGACCTGGTATGGAGAGGACCATGATGCTGGTAGTGTGAACCTGGTATGGTGAGGACCATGATGCTGATGGTGGTGTGGACCTGGTGTGGTGAGGACCATAGTATTATGGACCTGGTATGGTGAGGACCATGGTGGTGTGGACCTGGTATGGTGAGGACTATGGTGGTATGATGTGGACCATGGTGATATGAACCTATTATGGTGAGGACCATGGTGGTGTGGACCTGGTATGGTGAGTACCATGGTGGTATGGACCTGGTATGGTGAGGACCATGATGCTGGTGGAGTGGACCTGGTATGTTGAGGACCATGGTGGTGTGGACCTGGTATAGTGAGGACCATGATGCTGGTTGTGTGGACCTGGTATGGCGAGGACCATGGTGGTGGGGACCTGGTATGGTGAGGACCGAGATGCTGGTGGTGGTGTGGACCTGGTATGGTGAGGACCATGATGCTGGTGGTGTGGACCTGGTATAGTGAGGACCATGATGCTGGTCGTGGCGTGGACCTGGTATGGTGAGGACCATGATGCTGGTGGTGTGGGCCTGGTATGGTGAGTACCGTGAGGCTGGTGGTGGTGTGGACCTGGTATGGTGAGGACCATGATGCTGGGTGTGTGGACCTGGTATGGTGATGACCTTGATGCTGGTGGTGTGGACCTGGTATGGTGAGGACCGTGATTCTGGTGGTGTGGACCTGGTATGGTGAGGACCATGATGCTGGTGGTGTGGACCTAGTGTGGTGAGGACCATGATGCTGGTGGTGGTGTGGACCTGGTATGGGTAGGACCATGATGCTGGTGGTGTGGACCTGGTATGGTGAGGACCATGATGCTGGTGGTGGTGTGGACCTGGTATGGTGAGGACCAAGATGCTGGTGGTGTGGACCTGGTATGGTGATGACCTTGATGCTGGTGGTGTGGACCTGGTATGGTGAGGACCATGATGCTGGTGGTGGTGTGGACCTGGTATAGTGAGGACCATGATGCTGGTGGTTTGGACATGGTATGGAGAGGACTATGATGCTGGTAGTGTGAACCTGGTATGGTGAGGACCATGATGCTGATGGTGGTGTGGACCTGGTATGGTGAGGACCATGGTAGTATGAACCTGGTATGGTGAGGACCATGGTGGTGTGGACCTGGTATGGTTAGGACCATGGTAGTATGATGAGGACCATGGTGATATGAAGCTGGTATGGTGAGGACCATGGTGGTATGGACCTGGTATGGTAAGGACCATGGTGGTGTGGACCTGGTATGATGAGTACCATGGTGGTATGGACCTGGTATGGTGAGGACAATGGTGGTATGGGCCTGGTATGGTGAGGACCATGATGCTGGTGGAGTGGACCTGGTATTTTGAGGACCATGGTAGTGTGGACCTGGTATGGTGAGGACGATGGTGCTGGTGGTATGGACCTGATATGGAGAGGACCATGGTGGTGTGGACCTGGTGTGGTGAGGACCATGATGCTTGTGGTGTGGACCTGGTATGGTGAGGACCATGGTGGTATGGACCTGGTATGGTGAGGACCATGATGCTGGTGGTGTGGACTTGGTATGGTGAGGACCATGGTGCTGGTGGTATGGACCTGGTATGATGAGGACCGTGATGCTGGTGGTGGTGTGGACCTGGAATGGTGAGGACCGTGATGCTGGTGGTGTGGACCTGGTATGGTGAGGACCATGATGCTGGTGGTGTGGACCTGGAATGGTGAGGACCTTGATGCTGGTGGTGTGGACCTGGTATGGAGGCGACCATGATGCTGGTGGTGTGGACCTTGTATGGTGAGGACCGTGATGCTGGTGGTGTGGACCTGGTATGGTGAGGACCGTGATGCTGGTGGTGTGAACCTGGTATGGTGAGGACCATGATGCTGGTAGTGTGGACCTGGTACGGTGAGGACCATGATACTGGTGGTGGTGTGGACCTGATGTGGAGACGACCATGATGCTGTTGGTCGTGTGGACCTGGTATTGTGAGGACCGTGATGCTGGTGGTGGTGTGGACCTAGTATGGTGAGGATCGTGATGTTGGTAGTGGTGTGGACCTGGTATGGTGAGGACCATGATGCTGGTGGTGCGGACCTGGTATGGTGAGGACCGTGATGCTGGTGGTGTGGACCTGGTATAATAAGGACAATGATGCTTGTGGTGGTGTGGACCTGGTATGGTGAGGACCATGATGCTGGCGGTGTGGACCTGGTATGGTGAGGACCGTGATGCTGGTGGTGTGGACCTGGTATGGTGAGGACCGTGATGCTGGTGGTGGTGTGGACCTGGTATGGTGAGGACCATGATTCTGGTGGTGTGGACCTGGTATGGTGAGGACCATGATGCTGGTGGTGGTGTGGACCTGGTATGGTGAGGACCATGATGCTGGTGGTGGTGTGGACATGGTATAGTGAGGACCATGATCCTGGTGGTGGTGTGGACCTGGTATGGTGAGGACCATGATGCTGGTGGTGGTGTGGACCTGGTACGATGAGGACCATGATGCTGGTGGTGTGGACCTGGTATAGTGAGGACCATGATGCTGGTGGTGGTGTGGACCTGGTATAGTGAGGACCATGATGCTGGTGGTGGTGTGGACCTGGTATGGTGAGGACCATGATGCTGGTGGTGGTGTGGACCTGGTATGGTGAGGACCATGATGCTGGTGGTGGTGTGGACCTGGTATAGTGAGGACCATGATGCTGGTGGTGGTGTGTACCTGGTATGGTGAGGACCATGATGCTGGTTGTGTGTACCTGGTATGGTGAGGACCATGATGCTGGTTGTGTGGACCTGGAATGGTGAGGACCATGGTGGTGTGGATTGGTATGGTGAGGACCGTGATGCTGGTGGTGATGTGGACCTGGTATGGTGAGGACCATGATGCTGGTGGTGTGTACCTGGTATAGTGAGGACCGTGATGCTGGTGGTGTGGACCTGGTATGGTGAGGACCATGATGCTGGTGGTGTGGACCTGGTATGGTGAGGACCATGATGCTGGTGGTGGTGTGGACCTGGTATGGTGAGGACCATGATGCTGGTGGTGTGGACCTGGTATGGTGAGGACCATGATGCTGGTGGTGGTGTGGACCTGGTATGGTGAGGACCATGATGCTGGTGGTGGTGTGGACCTGGTATGGTGAGGACCATGATGCTGGTGGGTGTGGACCTGGTATGGTGAGGACCATGATGCTGGTGGAGTGGACCTGGTATGGTTTGGACCTTGATGCTGGTGGTGTGGACCTGGTGTGGTGAGGACCATGATGCTGGTGGTGGTGTGGACCTGGTATGGTGAGGACCATGATGCTGGTGGTGTGGACCTGGTATGGAGAGGACCATGATGCTGGTAGTGTGAACCTGGTGTGGTGAGGACCATGATGCTGATGGTGGTGTGGACCTGGTATGGTGAGGACCATGGTGGTATGGACCTGGTGTGGTGAGGACCATGGTGGTGTGGACCTGGTATGGTGTGGACCCTGGTGGTATGATGAGGACCATGGTGGTATGGACCTGGTATTGTGAGGACTATGGTGGTATGGACCTGGTATAGTAAGGACCATGGTGATGTGAACCTGGTATGGTGAGTACGATGGTGGTATGGACCTGGTATGGTGAGGACCATGGTGGTATGGACCTGGTATGGTGAGGACCATGATGCTGGTGGTATGGACCTGGTATTGTGAGGACCATGGTGGTGTGGACCTGGTATGGTGAGGACCATGATGGTATGGACCTGGTATGATGAGGACCATGATGCTGTTGGTGTGGACCTGCTATGGTGAGGACCATAGTGGTGTGGACCTGGTATGGTGAGGACCATGGTGGTATGGACCTGGTATGGTGAGGACCATGATGATGGTGGAGTGAACCTGGTATGGTGAGGACCATGGTGGTGTGGACCTGGTATGGTGAGGACCATGATGCTTGTGGTGTGGACCTGGTATGGTAAGGACCATGGTGGTATGGACCTGGTATGGTGAGGACCAGGGTGGTGTGGACCTGGTATGGTGAGGACTATGGTGCTGGTGGAGTGAACCTGGTATGGTGAGGACCATGGTGGTGTGGACCTGGTATGGGAAGGACCATGATGCTGGTGGTGTGGACCTGGTATGGTGAGGACCATGATGCTGGTGGTGGTGTGGACCTGGTATGGTGAGGACCAAGATGCTGGTGGTGTGGACCTGGTATGGTGATGACCTTGATGCTGGTGGTGTGGACCTGGTATGGTGAGGACCATGATGCTGGTGGTGGTGTGGACCTGGTATAGTGAGGACAATGATGCTGGTGGTTTGGACATGGTATGGAGAGGACTATGATGCTGGTAGTGTGAACCTGGTATGGTGAGGACCATGATGCTGATGGTGGTGTGGACCTGGTATGGTGTGGACCATGGTAGTATGAACCTGGTATGGTGAGGACCATGGTGGTGTGGACCTGGTATGGTGAGGACCATGGTAGTATGATGAGGACCATGGTGATATGAAGCTGGTATGGTGAGGACCATGGTGGTATGGACCTGGTATGGTAAGGACCATGGTGGTGTGGACCTGGTATGATGAGTACCATGGTGGTATGGACCTGGTATGGTGAGGACAATGGTGGTATGGGCCTGGTATGGTGAGGACCATGATGCTGGTGGAGTGGACCTGGTATTTTGAGGACCATGGTAGTGTGGACCTGGTATGGTGAGGACAATGGTGCTGGTGGTATGGACCTGATATGGAGAGGACCATGGTGGTGTGGACCTGGTGTGGTGAGGACCATGATGCTTGTGGTGTGGACCTGGTATGGTGAGGACCATGGTGGTATGGACCTGGTATGGTGAGGACCATGATGCTGGTGGTGTGGACTTGGTATGGTGAGGACCATGGTGCTGGTGGTATGGACCTGGTATGATGAGGACCGTGATGCTGGTGGTGGTGTGGACCTGGAATGGTGAGGACCGTGATGCTGGTGGTGTGGACCTGGTATGGTGAGGACCATGATGCTGGTGGTGTGGACCTGGAATGGTGAGGACCTTGATGCTGGTGGTGTGGACCTGGTATGGAGGCGACCATGATGCTGGTGGTGTGGACCTTGTATGGTGAGGACCGTGATGCTGGTGGTGTGGACCTGGTATGGTGAGGACCGTGATGCTGGTGGTGTGAACCTGGTATGGTGAGGACCATGATGCTGGTAGTGTGGACCTGGTACGGTGAGGACCATGATACTGGTGGTGGTGTGGACCTGATGTGGAGACGACCATGATGCTGTTGGTCGTGTGGACCTGGTATTGTGAGGACCGTGATGATGGTGGTGCGGACCTGGTATGGTGAGGACCGTGATGCTGGTGGTGTGGACCTGGTATAATAAGGACCATGATGCTTGTGGTGGTGTGGACCTGGTATGGTGAGGACCATGATGCTGGCGGTGTGGACCTGGTATGGTGAGGACCGTGATGCTGGTGGTGTGGACCTGGTATGGTGAGGACCGTGATGCTGGTGGTGGTGTGGACCTGGTATGGTGAGGACCATGATTCTGGTGGTGTGGACCTGGTATGGTGAGGACCATGATGCTGGTGGTGGTGTGGACCTGGTATGGTGAGGACCATGATGCTGGTGGTGGTGTGGACATGGTATAGTGAGGACCATGATCCTGGTGGTGGTGTGGACCTGGTATGGTGAGGACCATGATGCTGGTGGTGGTGTGGACCTGGTACGATGAGGACCATGATGCTGGTGGTGTGGACCTGGTATAGTGAGGACCATGATGCTGGTGGTGGTGTGGACCTGGTATAGTGAGGACCATGATGCTGGTGGTGGTGTGGACCTGGTATGGTGAGGACCATGATGCTGGTGGTGGTGTGGACCTGGTATGGTGAGGACCATGATGCTGGTGGTGGTGTGGACCTGGTATAGTGAGGACCATGATGCTGGTGGTGGTGTGTACCTGGTATGGTGAGGACCATGATGCTGGTTGTGTGTACCTGGTATGGTGAGGACCATGATGCTGGTTGTGTGGACCTGGAATGGTGAGGACCATGGTGGTGTGGACTGGTATGGTGAGGACCGTGATGCTGGTGGTGGTGTGGACCTGGTATGGTGAAGACCATGATGCTGGTGGTGTGTACCTGGTATAGTGAGGACCGTGATGCTGGTGGTGTGGACCTGGTATGGTGAGGACCATGATGCTGGTGGTGGTGTGGACCTGGTATGGTGAGGACCATGATGCTGGTGGTGTGGACCTGGTATGGTGAGGACCATGATGCTGGTGGTGGTGTGGACCTGGTATGGTGAGGACCATGATGCTGGTGGTGGTGTGGACCTGGTATGGTGAGGACCATGATGCTGGTGGGTGTGGACCTGGTATGGTGAGGACCATGATGCTGGTGGAGTGGACCTGGTATGGTTTGGACCTTGATGCTGGTGGTGTGGACCTGGTATGGTGAGGACCATGATGCTGGTGGTGGTGTGGACCTGGTATAGTGAGGACCATGATGCTGGTGGTGGTGTGTACCTGGTATGGTGAGGACCATGATGCCGGTTGTGTGTACCTGGTATGGTGAGGACCATGATGCTGGTTGTGTGGACCTGGAATGGTGAGGACCATGGTGGTGTGGACTGGTATGGTGAGGACCGTGATGCTGGTGGTGGTGTGGACCTGGTATGGTGAGGACTATGATGCTGGTGGTGTGTACCTGGTATAGTGAGGACCGTGATGCTGGTGGTGTGGACCTGGTATGGTGAGGACCATGATGCTGGTGGTGGTGTGGACCTGGTATGGTGAGGACCATGATGCTGGTGGTGTGGACCTGGTTTGGTGAGGACCATGATGCTGGTGGTGGTGTGGACCTGGTATGGTGAGGACCATGATGCTGGTGGTGGTGTGGACCTGGTATGGTGAGGACCATGATGCTGGTGGGTGTGGACCTGGTATGGTGAGGACCATGATGCTGGTGGAGTTGACCTGGTATGGTTTGGACCTTGATGCTGGTGGTGTGGACCTGGTATGGTGAGGACCATGATGCTGGTGGTGGTGTGGACCTGGTATGGTGAGGACCATGATGCTGGTGGTGTGGTCCTGGTATGGAGAGGACCATGATGCTGGTAGTGTGAACCTGGTGTGGTGAGGACCATGATGCTGATGGTGGTGTGGACCTGGTATGGTGAGGACCATGGTGGTATGGACCTGGTATGGTGAGGACCATGGTGGTGTGGACCTGGTATGGTGAGGACCCTGGTGGTATGATGAGGACCATGGTGGTATGGACCTGGTATTGTGAGGACTATGGTGGTATGGACCTGGTATAGTAAGGACCATGGTGATGTGAACCTGGTATGGTGAGTACGATGGTGGTATGGACCTGGTATGGTGAGGACCATGGTGGTATGGACCTGGTATGGTGAGGACCATGATGCTGGTGGTACGGACCTGGTATTGTGAGGACCATGGTGGTGTGGACCTGGTATGGTGAGGACCATGATGGTATGGACCTGGTATGATGAGGACCATGATGCTGTTGGTGTGGACCTGCTATGGTGAGGACCATAGTGGTGTGGACCTGGTATGGTGAGGACCATGGTGGTATGGACCTGGTATGGTGAGGACCATGATGCTGGTGGAGTGAACCTGGTATGGTGAGGACCATGGTGGTGTGGACCTGGTATGGTGAGGACCATGATGCTTGTGGTGTGGACCTGGTATGGTAAGGACCATGGTGGTATGGACCTGGTATGGTGAGGACCAGGGTGGTGAGGACCTGGTATGGTGAGGACCATGGTGCTGGTGGTATGGACCTGGTATGATGAGGACCGTGATGCTGGTGGTGGTGTGGACCTGGTATGCTGAGGACCGTGATGCTGGTGGTGTGGACCTGGTATGGTGAGGACCATGGTGGTATGGACCTGGTATGGTGAGGACCATGATGCTGGTGGTGTGGACCTGGTATGGTGAGGACCGTGATGCTGGAGGTGGTGTGGACCTGGTATGGTGAGGACCGTGATGCTGGTGGTGTGGACCTGGTATGGTTTGGACCTTGATGCTGGTGGTGTGGACCTGGTATGGTGAGGACCATGATGCTGGTGGTGGTGTGGACCTGGTATGGTGAGGACCATGATGCTGGTGGTGTGGACCTGGTATGGAGAGGACCATGATGCTGGTAGTGTGAACCTGGTATGGTGAGGACCATGATGCTGATGGTGGTGTGGACCTGGTATGGTGAGGACCATGGTGGTATGGACCTGGTATGGTGAGGACCATGGTGGTGTGGACCTGGTATGGTGAGGACCCTGGTGGTATGATGAGGACCATGGTGGTATGGACCTGGTATTGTGAAGACTATGGTGGTATGGACCTGGTATAGTAAGGACCATGGTGATGTGAACCTGGTATGGTGAGTACGATGGTGGTATGGACCTGGTATGGTGAGGACCATGGTGGTATGGACCTGGTATGGTGAGGACCATGATGCTGGTGGAGTGAACCTGGTATGGTGAGGACCATGGTGGTGTGGACCTGGTATGGTGAGGACCATGATGCTTGTGGTGTGGACCTGGTATGGTAAGGACCATGGTGGTATGGACCTGGTATGGTGAGGACCAGGGTGGTGTGGACCTGGTATGGTGAGGACCATGGTGCTGGTGGTATGGACCTGGTATGATGAGGACCGTGATGCTGGTGGTGGTGTGGACCTGGTATGGTGAGGACCGTGATGCTGGTGGTGTGGACCTGGTATGGTGAGGACCATGGTGGTATGGACCTGGTATGGTGAGGACCATGATGCTGGTGGTGTGGACCTGGTATGGTGAGGACCGTGATGCTGGAGGTGGTGTGGACCTGGTATGGTGAGGACCGTGATGCTGGTGGTGTGGACCTGGTATGGTGAGGACCATGATGTTGGTGGTGTAGACCTGGAATGTTAAGGACCGTGATGCTGGTGGTGTGGACCTGGTATGGTGAGGACCATGATGCTGGTGGTGGTGTGGACCTGGTATGGTGAGGACCATGATGCTGGTGGTGTGGACCTGGTATGGTGAGGACCGTGATGCTGGTGGTGTGGACCTGGTATGGTGAGGACCGTGATGCTGGTGGTGTGAACCTGGTATGGTGAGGACCATGATGCTGGCAGTGTGGACCTGGTACGGTGAGGACAATGATGCTGGTGGTGGTGTGGACCTGGTATGGTGAGGACCGTGATGCTGTTGGTGGTGGAGACCTGGAATGTTAAGGACCGTGATGCTGGTGGTGTGGACCTGGTATGGTGAGGACCATGATGCTGGTGGTGGTGTGGACCTGGTATGGTGAGGACCATGATGCTGGTGGTGTGGACCTGGTATGGTGAGGACCGTGATGCTGGTGGTGTGGACCTGGTATGGTGAGGACCATGATGCTGGTGGTGGTGTGGACCTGGTATGGTGAGTACCGTGAGGCTGGTGGTGGCGTGGACCTGGTATGGTGAGGACCGTGATGCTGGTGGTGTGGACCTGTGATGGTGAAGACCGTGATGCTGGTAGTGGTGTGGACCTGGTATGGTGAGGACCGTGATGTTGTTGGTGGTGTAGACCTGGTATGGTGAGGACCATGATGCTGGTGGTGTGGACCTGGTATGGTGAGGACCGTGATTCTGGTGGTGTGGACCTGGTATGGTGAGGACCATGATGCTGGTGGTGGTGTGGACCTGGTATGGTGAGGACCATGATGCTGGTGGTGTGGACCTGGTATGGTGAGGACCATGATGCTGGTGGTGTGGACCTGGTATGGTGAGGACCATGATGCTGGTTGTGTGGACTTGGTATGGTGAGGACCATGGTGGTGGGGCCCTGGTATGGTGAGGACCGAGATTCTGGTGGTCTGGACCTGGTATGGTGAGGACCGTTATTCTGGTGGTGTGGACCTGGTATGGTGAGGACCATGATGCTGGTGGTGGTGTGGACCTGGTATGGTGAGGACCATGATGCTGGTGGTGTGGACCTGGTATGGTGAGGACCGTGATGCTGGTGGTGTGGACCTGGTTTGGTGAGGACCATGATGCTGGTGGTGGTGTGGACCTGGTATGGTGAGGACCGAGATGCTAGTGGTGGTGTGGACCTGGTATGGTGAGGACCATGATGCTGGTCGTGGCGTGGACCTGGTATGGTGAGGACCATGATGCTGGTGGTGTGGACCTGGTATGGTGAGGACCATGATGCTGATGGTGGTGTGGACCTGGTATGGTGAGGACCATGATGCTGGTGGTGTGGACCTGGTATGGTGAGGACCATGATGCTGGTTGTGTGGACCTGGTATGGTGAGGACCATGGTTGTGGGGCCCTGGTATGGTGAGGACCGAGATTCTGGTGGTGGTGTGGACCTGGTATGGTGAGGACCATGATGCTGGTGGTGTGGACCTGGTATGGTGAGGACCATGATGCTGGTTGTGGCGTGGACCTGGTATGGTGAGGACCATGATGCTGGTGGTGTGGACCTGGTATGGTGAGTACCGTAAGGCTGGTGGTGGCGTGGACCTGGTATGGTGAGGACCGTGATGCTGGTGGTGTGGACCTGGTATGGTGAGGACCATGATGCTGGTGGTGTGGACCTAGTGTGGTGAGGACCATGATGCTGGTGGTGGTGTGGACCTGATATGGTGAGGACCATGATGCTGGTGGTGTGGACCTGGTATGGTGAGGACCATGATGCTTGTGGTGGTGTGGACCTGGTATGGTGAGGACCATGATGCTGGTGGTGTGGACCTGGTATTGTGATGACCTTGATGCTGGTGGTGTGGACCTGGTATGGTGAGGACCATGATGCTGGTGGTGGTGTGGACCTGGTATAGTGAGGACCATGATGCTGGTGGTTTGGACCTGGTATGGAGAGGACCATGATGCTGGTAGTGTGCACCTAGTATGGTGAGGACCATGATGCTGATGGTGGTGTGGACCATGGTAGTATGGACCTGGTATGGTGAGGACCATGGTGGTGTGGACCTGGTATGGTGAGGACCATGGTGGTATGATGAGGACCATAGTGATATGAACCTAGTATGGTGAGGACCATGGTGGTATGGACCTGGTATGGTAAGGACCATTGTGGTGTGGACCTGTTATGGTGAGTACCATGGTGGTATGGACCTGGTATGGTGAGGACCATGGTGGTATGGACCTGGTATGGTGAGGACGATGATGCTGGTGGAGTGGATCTGGTATGTTGAGGACCATGGTGGTGTGGACCTGGTATGGTGAGGACCATGGTGCTTAAGGTATGGACCTGATATGGTGAGGACCATGATGCTTGTAGTGTGGACCTGGCATTGTGAGAACCATGGTGGTATGGACCTGGTATAGTGAGGACCATGAAGCTGGTGGTGTGGACCTGGAATGGTGAGGACCGTGATGCTGGTGGTTTAAACCTGGTATGGTGAGGACCATGATGCTGGTGGTGTGGACCTGGTATGGTGAGGACCGTGATGCTGGTGATGTGGACCTGGTATGGTGAGGACCGTGATGCTGGTGGTGTGAACCTGGTATGGTGAGGACCATGATGCTGGTAGTGTGGACCTGGTACGGTGAGGACCATGATGCTGATGGTGGTGTGGACCTGATGTGGTGACGACCATGATGCTGTTGGGTCGTGTGGACCTGGTATTGTGAGGACCGTGATGCCGGTGGTGGTGTGGACCTAGTATGGTGAGGATCGTGATGCTGGTGGTGGTGTGGACCTGGTATGGTGAGGACCATGATGCTGGTGGTGTGGACCTGGTATGGTGAGGACCATGATGCATGTGGTGGTGTGGACCTGTTATGGTGAGGACCATGATGCTGGTGGTGTGGACCTGGTATGGTGAGGACCGTGATGCTGGTGGTGTGGACCAGGTATGGTGAGGACCGTGATGCTGCTGGTGGTGTGGACCTGGTACGATGAGGACCATGATGCTGGTGGTGTGGACCTGGTATGGTGAGGACCATGATGCTGGTGGTGGTGTGGACCTGGTATGGTGAGGACCATGATGCTGGCGCCCAGCAAACACAAATCATCTACACAACGTTCGCCTATCTCTTCCCATAGGTGTGGGAATGATTTGCATTGAGAATGGTGCAGGAGAGCCTTTGAGAAACTTTTACTCAAAAAATCCAAACACAAAGGTTTAATTATAAATTGTTTTTTCTACAATTATTTTCTTCCAAATGTAAAACAAATAGTTTTTACATGTTTAAATATAAAATTTATGGTGTTTTTTTTGTAAAATTCATTAATAAATTGTGAATGATATATATTGGCTGAGTGAAACCTTTAAAATCCATTTAGTTATAATATGAACAGAAAAAAGTAGTTTTCCAAATTTTCTAAAAATCGCTCTTTTTAACACAATTTGACTCCTTATGCATTCCACTAAACACTAATATCATGTTTAAATATATAATTTATGTATTATTCCCTAAGATAATTTATATAAATTATAAAAGTTGCTGGAAAGTGGTGAGAAAGAATCTGAAAACGTTTTGTTGTCTTATATTGGCGTGTTCTTATTAACTTGAGTGAGTAAGAGTGAGCGAGAGTGGGTAAGAGTGAGTAAGAGTGACTGAAGGTGAGTGAGAGTGCCAGAGAGTGTGTAAGTGTGAGTAAGAGTGAGTATAAGTAAGAGTGACTGAGAGTAAGAGTGACAGAGTGAGTAAGAGTGAGAGTAAGGGTGACAGAATGAGTAAGAGAGTAAAGTGATTGAGAGTAAGAGTGATTGAGAGTTAGAGTGAGAGTAAGAGTGATTGAGAGTTAGTGAGAGTAAGAGTGATTGAGAGTAAGAGTGATTGAGAGTAAGAGTGATTGAGAGTAAGAGTGATTGGGAGTAAGAGTGATTGAGAGTAAGAGTGATTGGGAGTAAGAGTGATTGGGAGTAGGAGTTAGAGTGAGAGTAGGAGTAAGAATGAGAATTAGAGTGATTGAGAGTAAGAGTGAGTAAGAGTAAGAATGAGAGTAAGAGTGATTGAGAGTAAGAGTGATTGAGAGTAAGAGTGATTGAGAGTAAGAGTGATTGGGAGTAAGAGTGATTGGGAGTAAGAGTAAGAGTGAGAGTAAGAATGAGAATAAGAGTGATTGAGAGTAAGAGTGATTGGGAGTAAGAGTAAGAGTAGGAATGAGAGTAGGAGTGATTGAGAGTAGGAGTGATTGGGAGTAGGAGTGATTGGGAGTAAGAGTGATTGAGAGTAAGAGTAATTGAGAGTAAGAGTGAGAGAGTGAGTATGAATGGGTAAGGGTAACTGAGAGTGAGTAAGAATGACAGAGTAAGAGTGACAGAGAGTAAGAGTGACAGAGAGTAAGAGTGACAGAGAGTAAGAGTGACAGAGAGTAAGAGTGACAGAGTAAGAGTGACAGAGTAAGAGTGACAGAGAGTAAGAGTGACAGAGAGTAAGAGTGACAGAGAGTAAGAGTGACAGAGAGTAAGAGTGACAGAGTAAGAGTGACAGAGAGTAAGAGTGACAGAGAGTAAGAGTGACAGAGAGTAAGAGTGACAGAGTGTAAGAGTGACAGAGTAAGAGTGACAGAGAGTAAGAGTGGCAGAGAGTAAGAGTGACAGAGAGTAAGAGTGACAGAGAGTAAGAGTGGCAGAGAGTAAGAGTGACAGAGAGTAAGAGTGACAGAGAGTAAGAGTGACAGAGAGTAAGAGTGACAGAGTAAGAGTGACAGAGAGTAAGAATGACAGAGAGTAAGAGTGACAGAGAGTAAGAGTGACAGAGTAAGAATGACAGAGAGTAAGAGTGACAGAGTAAGAGTGACAGAGTAAGAGTGACAGAGAGTAAGAGTGACAGAGAGTAAGAGTGACAGAGAGTAAGAGTGACAGAGAGTAAGAGTGACAGAGAGTAAGAGTGACAGAGTAAGAGTGACAGAGAGTAAGAGTGACAGAGTGTAAGAGTGACAGAGTAAGAGTGACAGAGAGTAAGAGTGACAGAGAGTAAGAGTGACAGAGTAAGAGTGACAGAGAGTAAGAGTGACAGAGTAAGAGAGTGAGAGTGATTATGAGAGAGTTAAGAGTGTGAGGTGTGAGAGTGTAGCAGGCCAGGGAGGCAGGATGTGTGGTCACAGGCGAGGCCTAGGCCTCGTGATCTCTAATGTTGGTTTTTATATTTATGTGGGATTTTTTGTCCTGTTTCAAATTATAATTATTTAGCAGGAATGTAATAAGATATTGCACAGTATTAATGTGACAATAATATATGCATTATTTCCTTGATAATCAAACTTGTTGTTCAAAGATAATATACAATCTTTGAAGGAAACATTTTGAGAGCGCGAGCTGGCAACACTGGGCTGGTGGGTGAGAGAGACATATGGTTAGTTTTGCTCAGACCTTCAGTGGTGAAGGGTGTGTCCCAGCTGGCCGCCACCAGCCGCCACCCGCCGCCACCCGCCGCATACCACCAGCCGCCACCCGCCACCACCCACCACCAGCCGCCACCCACCACCAGCCGCCACCCGCCACCACCCACCACCAGCCGCCACCCGCCACCACCCACCACCAGCCGCCACCCGCCGCCACCCGCCACCCACCACCAGCCGCCACCCGCCGCCACCCACCACCAGCCGCCACCAGCCGCCACCCACCACCAGCCGCCACCCACCACCAGCCGCCACCCGCCACCACCCACCGTCAGCAGCCACCCGCCACCACCCACCACCAGCCGCCACCCTCCGCCACCCACCACCAGCCGCCACCCGCCGCCACCCACCACCAGCCGCCACCAACCACCAGCCGCCACCCGCCACCACCCACCGTCAGCCGCCACCCGCCACCACCCACCACCAGCCGCCACCCGCCACCACCCACCACCAGCCGCCACCCGCCACCACCCACCACCAGCCGCCACCCGCCACCACCCACCACCAGCCGCCACCCGCCACCAGCCACCGCCACCGCCACCCACCACCGCCACTCACCACCCACCACCGCCACTCACCACCCGCCGCCACCACCCACCACCAGCCGCCACCACCCACCACCAGCCGCCACCACCCACCACCAGCCGCCACCCGCCACCACCCACCACCAGCCGCCACCCCCCGCCACCCGCCACCACCCACCGCCAGCCGCCACCCGCCACCACCCACCGCCAGCCGCCACCCGCCACCAGCCACCGCCACCCACCAACGCCACTCACCACCCGCCGCCACCACCCACCACCCGCTACCACCCACCACCAGCCGCCACCCGCCACCACCCGCCACCAGCCACCGCCACCCACCACCGCCACTCACCACCCGCCGCCACCACCCACCACCCACCACCAGCCGCCACCCGCCACCAGCCACCGCCACCCACCACCGCCACCCGCCGCCACCACCACCACCACCAGCCGCCGCCGCCACCACCACCCACCACCACCGCCGCCACCACCCATCACCGCCGCCGCCACCACCACCCACCACCACCGCCGCCGCCACCACCCATCACCGCCGCCGCCGCCACCACCCACCACAGCCGCCGCCGACACCACCGCCACCACCCACCACAGCCGCCACCACCACCCACCACCACCACCACCACCCACCACCGCCGCCACCACCAGCCGCCACAAGCCGCCACCGCCCGCCACCAGCCGCCATCACCACCACCACCACCACCAGCCGCCATCACCGCCACCAGCCGCCACCAGCTGCCACCACCACCAGCCGCCACCACCACCACCACCACCAGCCGCCATCACCGCCACCAGCTGCCACCACCACCAGCCGCCATCACCGCCACTAGCTGCCACCACCACCAGCCGCCACCACCAGCCGCCACCACCGCCACCACCACCTGCCACCAGCCGCCACCACCGCCCGCTATCAGCCGTCACCACCCGTTGCCACAGTCGCCACCTTCTGAGATAACCAATGACTTGTCTACTAAAGAGACTAAGTCTATTAACCAGAGAAGGTGTCTGTTCTGCAATCAAGGACATGCCACCTACCAATGCTCTGTTTATCCTACTTATAATGTTAGGGTTAAAAGGTTGCAAGAAATACACAAGTGCACCAAGTGCATGGGCTCTCATGATCCCAAAAAATGTGTAGTGCAGCTACGTTCCTGCAACAGATGCAACCAAGGTGTACACCACTACGCCTTATGTAGAAAATCTTCTACACCAACCATGACCACTGGGGAGAATTCCACGAATTCTACCGCAGTGCAATATTGCAAAGTGCATCAAGAAGTAAATGTACTTGCTACTGAGTCAGGCAATAATACTACTTTGCCTACAGCTCAACTTAGACTAATAAACCGAAGATCTAGAATTAACACTAGAGGTCTTTTTGACCAAGGTTCACAGAAAACCTTCATTACACAACAGTTGGTAAATGAGTTAAATTTAAAACCTGCCAAAAGTGTGAGGTTAAATATTTCTGGTTTCTTGTCAAATAGCGGACCTCGTGACTACAAAGTAGTTAAGGTATTAGTGAGACTCGGATCTTCTACTAGTCCAATACACACGGTAGTAGTAGATAAACTTCCTACAGACCTGCAGGTCACAGGGTTAGCTCGCACTGCTAGACATCTTAGACGAAACCGCATGAGGCTAGCAGATTATAAAATAAATTCTGACTGCCTCACAGATGTTGGCATACATATAGGCGCGGATCATTATTACACGTTTATAACTGGATGCACTAGACAACACGGAATGAATTTGTTGTCGTCTGCCGGAGGCAAATTGCTTACGGGACCAGTGCTTTTCAGACAAAATCCAGCGTCCACAAACCAACAATCTAAACATAATAGTGGCGTGACTAGGCTTGGAACAGTCACCCCTACGTTTCAGAGGAATATCTGAAGATATTGAGTCTGACCCACCAATACATCGTTTGTGGGATTTAGACACTTTAGGTATTATCCCTGAACAACCAAGTCCTGATGATACGTGGACTTACCAGCAATACCTGGACACAGTTGTCTATGCAAATAAACAATATTGGGTAAGACTCCCATGGAAGTTGGATCATCCACAACTTCCAGTAAATTATTTTATGGCAGCCTCACAATTGCAGTCTCAATTAACACGACTACAGAAGCAGCCAGACAAACTGAACATGTATCATCAACTCATCCAACAACAACTTAACAGTAAATTTATTGAGGTTGTTGATAACGATGACCGAAAAATAGGTCATTATTTACCTCATCACGCTGTGGTGAAAGACTCATTGACAACACCTATTCGTATTGTCTTTAACTGTAGTGCTAAAGTAAAGCCAAGCAGTGTGTCTTTAAATGAATGTACCCAAACGGGACCTAGCCTAACGCAAAGGCTACATGATGTGCTGTTACGATTTCGCACTGGTACCTTCGCCTATACTGCTGATATCAGCAAAGCTTTCCTCCGGGTAGGTTTGCAGGAGGAAGATCGTAACTACACAAAATTCCTCTGGATTAAGGATCCACTGGATCCTAACAGTGAAGTCATCACATATCGTTTTGCCTCAGTATTATTTGGAGCTTCGTCCTCACCGTTTCTTTTGCAAGCAACATTAGACACACATTTGAGGAAATCAAACAGCCCCTATAAGGCAGACATTAGCGACAACTTGTATGTCGACAATTTCCAGGGAACCACTAATGATCAAACTGATCTGGTAGAAATCTACCATGAGGCTAACCGTGAACTATTAGGAGCCAATATGCCACTACAATCATGGGCCTCAAATAATGAATTACTCAACCAGGTAATCGAGAAAGAATTTCCAGGTTATCAGGTACCCAATCAATTAAAGGTTCTAGGTGTGGAATGGAACACCAGTACTGACGAGATGAATGTCAAGTCAGTACAAACTGACAATTCAACCCTTACCATGAGAACACTGCTCTCGTTTGTCAGTCAACCATTTGACCCTTTAGGCCTACTTAGTCCTATATTAATAAGGGGCAAACTCCTAATGCAGGAGTGCTGGCAGAAACATATGGGATGGGATGATCCGTTACCAAGAGAGTTACAAGCTAAATGGCAGATACTCTCAACGGATTTTAATCAGTTAGGTGTTTTGAAATTTCCTGGTAATGCTTCAAGACCAAACTTACCCACCAATTTGCACGTTTTCTGCGATGCCTCTGGCAAAGCATATGGCGCAGTAGCCTACTTAGTTAATAGTGCACAATAAATTTTGCTCACATCTAAAGCAAGAGTTGCTCCCATTAAGAAGAGATCTTTGCCTCAAATGCATTGCCTGGCAAAGACACTCAATAATATCCAATTTGGTGAGATTGTAGTGTTGTCAGACAACGAGGCAGTCTTACAATGGGTAAGAAACCACAACAACAAGACTCCCTACGTCAGTAATCGTGTCAGGGAGATTCATGAGTTATCTGCTGAATATAAATTCAGACATGTTCCTACTAAGGACAATCCTGCAGATTATTTATCTCGAGGGTTAACACTAAAACAACTTATCAAGTCTTCGCTGTGGTTCAATGGACCTTCATGGCTTGTTGGTGGTCAGTGGCCCAAACAAAAGCCACAAGTCAGAGTGACATATATCACCACTCCCATGAAAGAACCAGAACCTCAACGAATATTAGCCATTGATCCTCACAATTATTCTACCTTAAGCAAGCTATTAAGAGTAACTGCACATGTGTTTTATTTTCTTGCTAAGATAGGAATTCGACATAAGTTTCCCAATCCTATCCTCTACTGGATCAAACGTGCACAACAAGAAACATATGGAAGCGAATATGAAAATCTTCCAGATAAATTAACTAAGTCTCTAGGTATCTGGTATGATGCCAACACTCATGATATACTAAGATGTGGAGGACGTTTGCTTCATGCAAAAATTGATATGGACACAAAGAATCCAATTCTTCTACCGCGTCACCACATCATCACTAAACTTCTTGTTTTACATCACCATCAATATGGTACTTTACATGGTGGAGTGTTAGATACTCTCACCGACCTTAGACAAAAGTACTGGCTTCCTCAAGGTCGTCAGACAGTTAAGTCAATAATTAAATCTTGTGTAATCTTTAAAAGATACGATGCTAGAGTATGTCCTAACCCAGGACCTCCACCACTCCCTGAAGAAAGAGTGGTTCATCTTCGTCCTTTCGAAACCACTGGTGTTGATTACACAGGAGCCTTACTTCTCACTGGCAACCCAGATAATATACCAGTGAAAGCATACATTTGTCTCTTTACGTGTGCTACAACCAGAGGCGTACATTTAGAAGTCACTTCAGATATGAGTGCTGAAGCCTTCATCCAGGCCTTCCGCAGATTTGCTGCTCGCAGATCTTGTCCCAAATTAATGATATCGGACAATGGTTCCAATTTTGTGGCAGGAGAAGCTTGTTTGCGAGAAGTCTGGAACCACCCAGAAGTACAGTCAGTCCTACAGAGACGACAATGTCACTGGAAATTCATAGCACCGAGAGCCCCTTGGCAAGGTGGGTTCTATGAGCGAATGGTAGGCACAGTCAAGAAGTGTCTAAGGAAAACTTTACACAGACAAAAGGTCAGTTACTCCGAACTCCAAACTATTGTTGTGGAAATCGAGGCGCGAGTCAATAACCGCCCAATAACCTACCTGTCTGATGATTTCACCCAGAGAGAACCTCTGAGTCCCTCACACTTGATCCATGGAGGTCTACTGAGCCCTCTCATCCCTTTAGCCGAAGAGGACCCCGTAGACCTGTCACATGTGACCAGAGGAGACTTGGTGGAAAGCTACCAGCATCTCTCAAGAGTTATGAAGTGGTGAACCTTGTGGTCATGCTTGGTGTGGTGAACCTTGTGGTCATGTATGGTGTGGTGAACCTTGTGGTCATGTATGGTGGTGTGGTGAACCTTGTGGTCATGTATGGTGGTGTGGTGAACCTTGTGGTCATGTATGCTGGTGTGGTGAACCTTGTGGTCATGTATGGTGGTGTGGTGAACCTTGTGGTCATGTATGGCGTAGTGAACCTTGTGGTCATGTATGGCGTGGTGAACCTTGTGGTCATTTATGGTGTGGTGAACCTTGTGGTCATGCTTGGTGTGGTGAACCTTGTGGTCATGTATGGTGTGGTGAACCTTGTGGTCATGTATGGCGTGGTGAACCTTGTGGTCATGTATGGCGTGGTGAACCTTGTGGTCATGTATGGCGTGGTGAACCTTGTGGTCATGTATGGTGTGGTGAACCTTGCGGTCATGCTTGGTGTGGTGAACCTTGTGGTCATGCTTGGTGTGGTGAACCTTGTGGTCATGTATGGTGTGGTGAACCTTGTGGTCATGTATGGTGTGGTGATCCTTGTGGTCATGTATGGTGGTGTGGTGAACCTTGTGGTCATGTATGGTGTGGTGAACCTTGTGGTCATGTATGGTGTGGTGAACCTTGTGGTCATGTATGGTGTGGTGAACCTTGTGGTCATGTATGGCGTGGTGAACCTTGTGGTCATGTATGGCGTGGTGAACCTTGTGGTCATGTATGCTGGTGTGGTGAACCTTGTGGTCGTAAAAGCTGGCGTAGTGGCTGTAGTTCTTACAACGCCAAGGTAAAGGTAGACATGTGATTATAATTGTTTGTAGTGTGGATCTTCAACATCACTCACAGAGAACACCATTAGTGTGTACAATATTTAACACACTGGACACTACTGTGGAGACTATGTGTCTGTGGCCGACGTCTTCAGATGAGTGTAGAGACACGTTTGTCCCATGAGACTTACTCATTACTTAATACAGACATTATTTGTTAACTTCCACAAGTAAATTCTAAACATCATCACACTCAGCTGCCCAGCAAGAAGCAGCATAAGAGCTCACAGCATAACCTCTCCTGCATCTCCCGATCTTCAAGAAATATTCCCACAGTCAGTGATTCCATCTTTTTCAAAAGAAAACGATCTTAACATTCGAGGGGAGACTTAAACTTTGAGGACGTCGGTGCCTGTCACCATCAACTTGACATGTTTTTCGTCAATAAAAAAAATTTGTTTTTTTGAGAAGGGTGAACGATTGGCCCAAGAAATGAACATTTTAGACGCTAGCGGATCTCCCACCTACTTGATATGGTATTGATTGTTTACATTCTATTATTCCTTGATTAATGAAATACTATTAATCTTTTGTTGAACTTTAAAACAAATACTTTTATGAAATAACAAAAATTAAGATTACCACAAACCTCTTTTTGGTAGACGATGATAACCTGAGGATGTCTGAAGTGCCTCTTTAACCGAGCGCTTTTTGCTGCTTGCTTTAACAAAAGCTTAACGCTCGCTGGTTTACCAAAAGCTGTAGGCTGGAGAGTTGTTGAGGAAAGTTTGTCTTTAATCACGTATCACATCACACCAGGACACACTGTGAATGTGGCCAAGTGTCACACACAGGTCAAGGCCTTGTGGTCACTCAATGGTCAGTACCTCCGGGACACCATGAACACTGTTCACAACAGATAATATCAATACATCCTGGTAAAACCAAAAGCAAGACACTTCACACACACGAGAACTGTTGACAGTACACTACTGACAACTACACTGGTGTCAACGGTGACACACGAGGACTGTTAACAGTACACTAGTGACAACTACACTGGTGTCAACGGTGACACAGGAGGACTGTTAACAGTACACTAGTGACAACTACATTGGTGTCAACGGTGACACACGAGGACTGTTAACAGTACACTAGTGACAACTACACTGGTGTCAACGGTGACACAGGAGGACTGTTAACAGTACACTAGTGACAACTACATTGGTGTCAACGATAACACGAGAACTGTTAACAATACACTACTGACAACTACACTGGCGTCAACGGTAACACGAGAACTGTTAACAGTACACTACTGACAACTACACTGGCGTCAACGGTAACACGAGAACTGTTAACAGTACACTACTCACAACTACACTGGCGTCAACGGTAACACAAGAACTGTTAACGGTACACTAGTGACAACTACACTGGCGTCAACGGTGACACCAGATAAGAGCACACAAGTCACCGTTACGCTTATCTATATCGAGGTGGACGGAACGTTGAGCGACAAAAAGCGACACCAGTGACAAAAATACGGGTTCCTTTCTAGATTATCTTCCACACTAATGAGACAACTCTGTGGTATCTGCTATGTTACTGGTGATATTTATCACACACTACCGGTCTGTGTGCACTCTGTGCTCCCTCTGTGTTACTGCAACCCGCTCTGGCTATAACATAGTACCTATGTGGCCAAAGGCTTATATGCTAATGTTCATAGTTTATCTGTGGTAGATTTCCAGCTATTTCCTATCACCAGGCACCAACCCTTCCTCAAGTACCATAGTCTCATAGTACCCGTCACATTACTGTAAAGAGCATAAGGGTCCGTTTATTCAAATTTTAATGGTTACTTGTATTTTTCCAGTAAAACTTCTGATGTGAAATTTACGTACTATTTTCCATGTTATTCGAGTATCATGGATACGCTACATCCAATTGAAGGCTCGTAGTTTTGTTTTGAGAAATCTTGGTAGTTTTAAATACATTATAATAAGCATTAAAAATTATTACGTATTATTATGGGGCTTTAAATGAATTTAATATACAATTGTGTGTGCTTTGAAATCTAAAGAGAGTGAATTGCAGGAACGTCAACAGAAAATGATAATAATAATTATAATAATATTTTATTTAAGAAAAGTACATACATGCAGAGTTACAAACATTCTGATTGATTTATAGATAGAGCTAGTACATACAATACCTAAAGCCACTAGTTCACATAGTGTTTCGGACAAAACAACCCGAAGTTAAGTTGAAATGGGGTACACTACTGAAAACAGGATAGATCTATGGTCCACAACAAATCTCACGATGAGTCCACTACCACCTAAAAGGATAGGTATGGGGTCCACTATCACCTGTTGGATGGGTATGGGGTCCACTACCACCTGAAGGTTGGGTATAGGATGGCCCATTACAGCCTCATGATTGGCATGGGGTGAATTACTGCCCACAGCATGCGCATGGGGTTCACTTCCATCCACTGGATGGTTATGAGGTCCACTACCCCAAAGCATGGGTATGGAGTCCACTACCGCCCAGAGGATGAATATGTGGGCCACTACCCACCCACATGATGGGTATGTGGCCCAGTACCGCCCACAGGATGAGTATGGGGTCCCCTAAGGCCCTCAAGAGAAGTATGGGTTACACTACTGCCCACATGATAGGTATGGGGGGAACACTACCGCCCGGAAGATGGGTGAATAGTTCACTTCTGCCCACAGAATGGGTATGGGTCCTCTACCACCCCGGGATGGGACCCCCAGGTATCCACTACCACCTGAAGATGGTTATGGAGTCCGCTACTGCCTACAGGATCAAGTACTGCCCAGAAGATTGCTAAAGGGTGCGGTACTGCCCCATACCCATCCGGTAGTGCATATGGGATCTGGTACTCTAGACGGGACCAAAGAGCCAAAGCTCAACACCTGCAAGCACAATTAGGAGAGTACAGGTTGGGTATGCCGTCCTCTACCCTCCACAGAATGGGTACTGGGTCAACTACTGCACACAGGATGGGGAATGGGGTCAACTACAGCTCATGGGTTGGGGGTATGGGGTCAAATACAGCTCACGGGTTGGGGTATGGGGTCAACTACAGCTCACGGGTTGGTTTATGGGGTCAACTACAGCTCACGGGTTAGAATATGGGGTCAACTACAACTCAAGGAATGAGGTAAGGGGCCAAATATAGCTCCCGGGCTGGGGTATAGGGTCAAATACAGCTTATGAGTTGGGGTATGGGGTCAACTACAGCTCATAGGTTGGGGTATGGGGTCAACTACAGCTCACGGGTTGGGGTATGGGTCAACTACAGATCACGGGTTGGGGTATGGGGTCAACTACAGCTCACGGGTTGGGGTCAACTACAGCTCACGGGTTGGGGTATGGGGTCAACTACAGCTCACGGGTTAGGGTATATGGGGTCAACTGCAGCTCATGGGATGTGGTATGGGGTCAACTACAGCTCATGGGTTGGGGAATGGGGTCAAATATAGCTCACAGTTTTGGGTATGGGGTCAACTACAGCTCACGGGTTGGGGTATGGGGTCAACTA
The DNA here is from genome assembly GCF_040958095.1 of Procambarus clarkii. NCBI lineage: Eukaryota > Metazoa > Arthropoda > Malacostraca > Decapoda > Cambaridae > Procambarus > Procambarus clarkii. Next base: position 17,915,847 of record NC_091221.1, on the reverse strand, counting down.
CAGCTCACGGGTTGGTTTATGGGGTCAACTACAGCTCACGGGTTAGAATATGGGGTCAACTACAGCTCAAGGAATGAGGTAAGGGGCCAAATATAGCTCCCGGGCTGGGGTATAGGGTCAAATACAGCTTATGAGTTGGGGTATGGGGTCAACTACAGCTCATAGGTTGGGGTATGGGGTCAACTACAGCTCACGGGTTGGGGTATGGGTCAACTACAGATCACGGGTTGGGGTATGGGGTCAACTACAGCTCACGGGTTGGGGTCAACTAAAGCTCACGGGTTGGGGTATGGGGTCAACTACAGCTCACGGGTTGGGGTATATGGGGTCAACTGCAGCTCATGGGATGTGGTATGGGGTCAACTACAGCTCATGGGTTGGGGAATGGGGTCAAATATAGCTCACAGTTTTGGGTATGGGGTCAACTACAGCTCACTGGTTGGGGTATGGGGTCAACTACAGATCACGGGTTGGGGTATGGGGTCAACTATAGCTCGCGGATTGGGGTATGGGGTCAACTACAGCTCATGGGTTGGGGAATGGGGTCAACTACAGCTCATGGGTTGGGGTATGGGGTAAACTACAGCTCACAGTTTGGGGTATGGGGTCCACTTCAGCTCACGGGTTGGGGTATGGGGTCAGCTACAGCTCATGGGTTGGGGTATGGGGTCAACTACAGCTCACAGTTTGGGGTATGGGGTCCACTTCAGCTCACGGGTTGGGGAATGGGGTCAACTACAGCTCATGGGTTGGGGTATGGGGTCAACTACAGCTCACAGTTTGGGGTATGGGGTCAGCTACAGCTCACGGGTTGGAGTATGGGGTCAGCTACAGCTCATGGGTTGGGGTATGGGGTCAACTACAGCTCACGGGTTGGGTTATGGGGTCAACTGCAGCTCATGGATTGGGGTATGGGGTAAACTTTAGCTCACGGGTTGGGGTATGGGGTCCACTTCAGCTCACGGGTTGGGGTATGGGGTCAACTACAGCTCAAGGGTTGGGGTATGGGGTCAACTACAGTTCACGAGTTGGATTATAGGGTCAACTACAGCTCACGTGTTGGGGTATGGGGTCATCTACAGCTCATGGGTTGGGGAATGGGGTCAACTACAGCTCACGGGTTGGGGTATGGGGTCAACTACAGCTCACGGGTTAGGGTATGGGGTCATCTACAGCTCATGGGTTGGGGAATGGGGGTCAACTACAGCTCACGGGTTGGGGTATTGGGTACACTAGAGCTCACAATTTGGGGTGTGGGGTCAACTAAAGCTCACGGGTTTGGTTATGGGTGGTCCACTACAGCTCATGGCTTGGGGTATGGGGTCAACTATTCCTCACGAGTTGGGGTATGGGGTCAACTACAGCTCACGGGTTGGGGTATGGGGTCGACTACAGCTCACGGGTTTGGGTATTGGCCAACTACAGCTCACAGACTGGGGTATGGGGTCAACTTTAGCTCACAGGTTGGGGTATTGGGTCCACGTCAGCTCACGAGTTGGGGAATGGGGTCAACTACAGCTCATGGGTTGGTGTATGGGGTCAACTACAGCTCACGGGTCGGGGTATGGGGTCCACTACTGCACATGAGTTGGGGTATGGGGTCAACTATACCTCACATGTTGGGGTATGGGGTCTACTACAGCTCACAGATTGGGGCATGGGGTCAACTTTAGCTCACGGGTTGGGGTATGGAGTTCACTTCAGCTCACGGGTTGGGGTATGGGGTCAGGTAAAACTAATGGGATGGGGTATGGGGTCAACTACAGCTCACAGGTTGGGGTATGGGGTCACCTACAACTCACAGGTTGGGGGTACGGGGTTAACTTTAGCTCACGGGTTGGGGTATGGGGTCAACTACAGCTCATGGGTTGGGGTATGGGGTTAATTACAGCTCATGGGTTGGGGTATGGGGTCAACTACAGCTCAAGGTTTGGGATATGGGGTCAACTACTGCTAACGGGTTGGGGTAGCAGGTCACCAACAGTAACAGGCTGGGGTATGGGGTCAAATATAGCTCATGGGTTGGGGTATGGGGTGTTACGGACCCAAATCCAACGTCGTAGCACGGATCAGTGACGACAACGCCATCTGTGAGTCAGCTCCCGAAACCCTCTCCAAATGGACGAAGCCATCTAGTGAGGACGTGATATACCGGCCACAGGTGCTGGATTCCCGTCTTGATCAGCTCGTAACATAGCCGCTGCTGACCTCTGGTGAGGTGGCGCTTAGACAGCAACACCATTTATGGAGTGGATAGGTGGGCGTTTGTGTCTAAGCCTGTAAGTGAGGTGCCCTAGAGTGTCCCCAGTACTAATGACGTGTCTGATTACAGAGTCGACCTGGGACTGCTGTATTGGATGATGTGGCAGTCTACCCAAGGCAGCCAAAGTCTCTCCACGTGTTTGCTGCAGAAGCTGTGAGTCACCCCTGGACGAACACTATTGAGAGTGTTAGCCTGCCTGTGATGGGGCAGTACCAGGAATCGTCTTATCTGGGGCTGGCTGCTGGAAGAGACTAGCCACTGTGGTGCTGAGAGAGGAGAGTGATCAGCAGAATCACACGAGGCTCCTGCCTAGGGCTCGCAACCCTAGTATCGGTCGTGGAGTGGCCTACACAGCGGAGCTGATCGGAACCTGCCAGCTACAGGCTGGATTTGTGGTTGAAGGCCTCCACGACGGAGCACCCATTGAGACTGTGATTTGGCTGGCCTGTAGCCAGGGTAGATTCGCCGAGAGAATCAGAGGATTCATCGTGGGCCACAAAGAAGAGAACCAGGGCTACTCATAGTGAGCACCGTGGAACATCCTGAGTCTTCGGAGGAAGACAAGTTATTGTACATAAGTGTAGTTATAGCTCTCGCGTGTGACTGTGATATATTTATTTATGGTGGTGGTAGAAATATATATATAAAGCAGTGTATTTGTGTCCCTTCCCGTTTAATTTAACTTGCGTTACTGAACGCACCCCTTGAAAGCCACTACTAGCTTGGGGCCAGATACCCAAACTCTAATAACATCAGAGAAGAACCCAGTTGCTACCCAATAGGGCCGTAAAATGGGGTCAACTACAGCTCATCAGTTGGGGAGTGGGGTCAACTACAGCTCATGGGTTAGGGTATGGGGTCAACTACAGCTCACAGGTTAGGGTATAGGGTCAACTACAGCTCATGGGTTGGGGTATGGGGTCAACTACAGCTCACAAGTTGGGTTATGGGGTTAACTCCAGCTCATGGATTGGGGTATGGGGTCAACTTTAGCTCACGGGTTGGGGTATGGGGTCAACTACAGCTCACGGGTTGGGGTATGGGGTCCACTACAGCTCACAGATTGGGGTATGGGGTCAACTTTAGCTCACGGGTTGGGGTATGGGGTCCACTTCAGCTCACGAATTGGGGTATGGGGTCAACTACAGCTCATGGGTTGGGGTATGGGGTCAACTACAGCTCAAGGGTTGGGGTATGGGGTCAACTACAAGTCACGGGTTGGAGTATGGGTCCACTTCAACTCATGAATTGGGGAATGGGGTCTACTACAGTTCATGGGTTGGGGTATGGGGTCAACTACAGCTCAAGGGTTGGGGTATGGGGTCCACTTCAGCTCACGAGTTGGAGTATGGGGTCAACTTCAGCTCACGGGTTGGGGTATGGGGTCAACTACAGCTCAAGGGTTGGGGTATGGGGTCAACTACAGCTCACGGGTTAGGGTATGGGGTCAACTATAGCTCATGAGTTGGTTTATGGGGTCAACTATAGCTCACGGGTTGGGGTATGGGGTCAATTACAGCTCACGGGTTGGGGTATAAGGTCAACTATAGCTCAAGGGTTGGGGTATGGGGTCAACTACAGCTCACGGGTTGGGGTATGGGGTCAACTATAGCTCATGGGTTGGTTTATGGGGTCAACTACAGCTCACGGGTTGGGGTATGGGGTCAACTATTGCTCATGGGTTTGGGTATGGGGTCAACTACAGCTCACGGGTTGGGGTATGGGGTCAACTATAGCTCATGAGTTGGGGTATGGGGTCAACTATAGCTCACGGGTTGGGGTATGGGGTCAACTACAGCTCACGGGTTGGGGTATGGGGTCAACTATAGCTCAAGGGTTGGGGTATGGGGTCAACTACAGCTCAAGGGTTGGAGTATGGGGTCAACTACAGCTCACGGGTTAGGGTATGGGGTCAACTATAGCTCATGAGTTGGGGTATGGGGGTCAACTATAGCTCACGGGTTGGGGTATGGGGTCAACTACAGGTCACGGGTTGGGGTATGGGGTCAACTATAGCTCAAGGGTTGGGGTATGGGGTCAACTACAGCTCACGGGTTGGGGTATGGGGTCAACTATAGCTCATGGGTTGGGGTATGGGGTCAACTACAGCTCACGGGTTGGGGTATGGGGTCAACTATAGCTCAAGGGTTGGGGTATGGGGTCAACTACAGCTCACGGGTTGAGGTATGGGGTCAAGTATAGCTCATGAGTTGGGGTATGGGGTCAACTATAGCTCACGGGTTGGGGTATGGGGTCAACTACAGCTCACGAGTTGGGTATGGGGTCAACTATAGCTCAGGGGTTGGGGTATGGGGTCAACTACAGCTCACGGGTTGGGGTATGGGGTCAACTATAGCTCACGGGTTGGGGTTTGGGGTCAACTACAACTCACGAGTTGGGGTATTGGCCAACTACAGCTCACAGATTGGGGTATGGGGTCAACTTTAGCTCATGGGTTGGGTTATTGGGTCCACGTCAGCTCACGGGTTGGGGAATGGGGTCAACTACAGCTCATGGGTTGGTGTATGGGGTCAACTACAGCTCACGAGTTGGGGTATGGGGTTCACTACAGCTCACGGGTTGGGGTATGGGGTTCACTACAGCTCACGGGTTGGTGTATGGGGTCAACTACAGCTGACGAGTTGGTGTATGGGGTCAACTTCAGCTCACGGATTGGGGTATGGGGTCAACTACACCTCACGGGTTGGGGAATGGGGTCAACTACAGTCACAGGTTGAGGTATGGGGTCCACTACTGCACATGAGTTGGGGTATGGGGTCAACTATAGCTCACGAGTTGGGGTATGGGGTCAACTACAGTCACAATTTTGGGTATGGGGTCCACTAAATTTCACGGGTTGGGGTATGGGGTCCACTTCAGCTCACGGGTTGGGGTATGGGGTCAACTACAGCTCAAGGGTTGGGGTATGGGGTTCACTACAGCTCACGGGTTGGTGTATGGGGTCAACTACAGCTCACGGTTTGGGATATGGGGTCACTACAATTCACGGGTTGGGGTATGGGGTCAACTACACCTCACGGGTTGGGGAATGGGGTCAACTACAGTCACAGGTTGAGGTATGGGGTCCACTACTGCACATGAGTTGGGGTATGGGGTCAACTATAGCTCACGAGTTGGGGTATGGGGTCAACTACAGTCACAATTTTGGGTATGGGGTCCACTAAATTTCACGGGTTGGGGTATGGGGTCCACTTCAGCTCACGGGTTGGGGTATGGGGTCAACTACAGCTCAAGGGTCAACCCGTTCTCGCAAATTCGTAAAGTCAATATTGACTTATTAACTACGTGCATAGGTGATATACTAAACATAATAGATACCCTTAAAAAGATTCATAGAAAACACCGCCCTTACCTAACCTTGTTAGTATCTTAAGATAAGCATCTTATTGCTTCGTAATTACAATTATTACTTAACCTATACCTATTATAGGTTAGGTAATAATTGTAATTACGAAGCAATAAGATGCTTATCTTAACATACTAAGTAGGTTAGGTAAGGTCGGTGTTTTCTATGAATCTTAATAAGGGTATCTATTATGTTAAGTATGTCACCTATGCACATATTTAATAAGTCAATATTGACTTATTAAATGTGCGAGAACGGGTTGCAAGGGTTGGGGTATGGGGTTCACTACAGCTCATGGGTTGGTGTATGGGGTCAACTACAGCTCACGGTTTATGATATTTGGTCCACTACAGTTCACGGGTTGGGGTATAAGGTCAACCACAGCACATAGTTCATGGGTTGATGTATGGGGTCAAATACAGCTCATGGGATGGGGTATGGGGTCAACTACAGCTCACGAGTTGGGGTATGGGGTCAGCTACAGCTTATGGGATGGGTTATGGGGCCAACTACAGCTCACGGGTTGGGGTATTGGGGTCAACTACAGCTCACAGGTTGGGGTATGGGGTTAACTACAGCTCATGGGTTGGGGAATAGGGTCAACTACAGCTCAAGGTTTGGCGTTTGGGGTCAACTACAGCTCATGGGTTGGGGTATGGGGTCACCAACAGTCACAGGTTGGGGTATGGGGTTAACTACAGCTCATGGGTTGGGGTATGGGGTTAACTACAGCTCATGGGTTTGGGTATGGGGTCAACTACAGCTCAAGGTTTGGGGTATGGGGTCACCAACAATCACAGATTGGGGTATGGTGTCAAATATAGCTCATGGGTTGCGGTGTGGGGACAACTACAGCTCATGGGTTGGGGCATGGGGTCAAATATAGCTCACGGGTTGCGGTGTGGGGACAACTACAGCTCATGTGTTTGGGTATGGGGGTCCACTACAGCTCACGGGTTGTGGTACGGGGGCAGTGTTAAGGAATCTAGATTCCCTCAGCTAGTTTCTAGATTAGGCTAGTCGCTCTGGAAACTGAAGCTTTCAAACTAACATATACTTGTGGGGTGTTGAATGAAAGCTTATGTTATGGACTATCATTTGTGAGTAGTCAGGAGTCTGTGATTGCTCTGTATAGAGAATTACAGAGACTTTCCTGTTTCTGTGAAATAGGATGAGGACGGGAGAGTGTAGTGGTGTAGGGAGGTACTTGACTCTCCCAACGGTTTTACAGGGGGGGGGGGGAGGGACAGTGGGGCGAACGTTGCCTTCCCCTTCCCCCCCACTATGTGAGACAGTACGCCACTGTCTTTTAGGCCTCCCCCTCCTTGTGACGTCACAGGACGCTTGGGGGTGAGTGAGGCTGGGATTGGTAGCGGCACGAGGGAACATTGCCGGCTCCCTGCTGATTGGTCAAGTCAAAGTAGGGAGGAGGTATGGGCATTTTGAGTTTCCTTAGCCCGGGAAACCGTCAGTCTGAGCAGGGTAGCAGGTGGACTAGGACGTGTCTGGGTGGAGGGGGGGGGGTTTTCCCCCTCCACCCCCGTTAATCGCGGACGTTACCGTGTTAACTAGCAGGGATGGCACCCCTGCTATCCCTGGTTGTGCCTAGGCCCAATTTCGTGAAATTCGAGGGCCGACGAGGTACGGAAGGACCAGTAAAATAGCCTCAGAGACAGTGGGCACCCATGAGGCAGCTGGCAGAGCCTCATGGTGTAACGGGTAGTTCGAGTATCCTGTCTAGTGTTGTATGGACAATGGACAATCGGTGGTATTATGGGCAGTGTAATTGAGTGTGATATTACAGGCCCTGTTGGATTTTTGTATTTCACCTGGCGGCGGCCATGTGGTGACGCCGCCGGCCATTGTCACCACAGTGTAGAGCAAGGCAGGCTTTGGTTTGCTGGAGTTGTGGGCGATTCCTCAACCACGTGTGTATGCCCGGGGGCCACCCCACGCCACCCCGGCCACCGGCCACCCGCCTACCTGCGCGCCGGCTACCACCACCCCCCCCCCCCTCAGCTCGGGAGGGGCGCTGTGGGTCACGCGGTGGTCACATGCCTTGGCCACCTCCTTGGGCCACTTGGCCACTTTCCCGGGACAGCCTAGGGCCACATCTTGTCAACGCATGAGGAGCAAGCTAAGTGTTGACAGCTAGAGTGGTAGTGACCTGGGTAATGAGTGAAAGAAGGAGAGGAAAAAGTAAGTACAATAGTCAGTGTAAGTGTCTCAGTATTAGTGGAAATTCAGGGTAAGGCTGTGTTGTCCCATAGCCCTGCCAGGCTAGGGAAGCAGCCGAGAGACAGCTGTCTGTAGCACGTCCAGGTGACTGGTGGGGCTGTACCTGGAGATAGATGTTGTACACTGGACCACACTGTAGTTATATATATGTATGTTATATATATATATATATATATATATATATATATATATATATATATATATATATATATATATATATATATATATATATATATATATATATATATATATATATATATATATATATATATATATATATATATATATATATATATATATATATATATATATATATATATATATATATATATATATATATATATATATATATATATATATATATATATATATATATATATATATATATATATATATATATATATATATATATATATATATATATATATATATATATATATATATATATATATATATATATATATATATATATATATATATATATATATATATATATATATATATATATATATATATATATATATATATATATATATATATATATATATATATATATATATATATATATATATATATATATATATATATATATATATATATATATATATATATATATATATATATATATATATATATATATATATATATATATATATATATATATATATATATATATATATATATATATATATATATATATATATATATATATATATATATATATATGTGTGTAGACTGACTCGAGTATGTACCGGTCAGTGTAGAGATTTACCATATAAGTGATCCAGCCTGTCGATTCTATATAATCGTTCAGACTGAATTAATGCCATAGAGTACCGTAATTATAATCATTAGAGGTAGGCAGGCCAGGTTGCAGGGAGGTCAGTGGGTTCCCCTGAGGTCTGTGTAGTTAGACATACATTTACCTGATGATAAAATTTTCATTGATTATGTGAATGCCATTTCTATGTGTTCATTTGCATGCTTTATGTACTGTGTTGTGTGGTAAGTCAGTAGATGTGATTGCTGACTGATTGCGTAATGATGTCATTAGTATGTGGGGTATGCTGACGGCATCATTATGTTGCAGGTTTGTGCAGTATTGTTATCAGTTTATACGATATTGCTGCCCTCGGAGCGGTGTTGAGGGTTTAAGGGACCTCTAGGATTATTCAGGGGAATTCACAGTGCTTAATGAGAGCAGGCAATTGATGGGTTAATTGCCTTGCTGAGGTAAGTGTGTGTTCACAGTAGTCCTTTGCAACGGTTGCATGAAAAGGGGGGCAGTAATATTGATATACTCATGTGTGTTGCACAACCGTGTGTCATTATTGTTTGGGCACAGTAATTAACGAGTTGCAGTAACCGCAACCGTATGTGGGCAATGCATTTGTGTTGGTGCATGCCATTGTAGTGTGACCTATGTAACACTGGGGTTACTTTGTTTCTTTAAGTTGTGTTGAGGACTTAAGGATTCAGTGAGTTAATAATTGGGGAATTAACTGGATAAGGGGTGCACACTTATTGTGGAGTGAGTGAGGGCTGTTATGAGAGAGAACAGCGTTGAGCTTGAGTGAGATATGTCTCGGGAGCAATTAATTGTCCGTGTGACAACTAATTGACCACTCTAGCTAATTATGTAATTAGCCATCTCATCATGAATTCACGTAGGGGGAGAGGATCTGTCAGAGTCTGTCAGTATTTGTGTTAACGTAATTTGCTCGAGACTACCTTTCTGGGGTATAGCAATTAGTGGCTCATGTTAATTAGTAGAGTAATTAACATCGGAGAGCTCCGATGACCCGGTAAAGCGAGGTCATGGAGCTAGCATAAATTGTTGTATTAATCGCATCCTGTCTGAGGGCAGTGGATTAGTGGCACATCTTGTTAATTAGGGGTAATTAACTCCTTTCCCGTGAATTCACAGTGTTTGGTGAGACCTGCTTAGGCAGTGCGGAGTAAGACGTATTTATGGATGATTAATTATCGGTCCTGGTGACAGTTAATTAATTGCTCAGCATTAATTAGGGTAATTAACACTCACTAGTAATTTTTTGACACAGACTTTTGAGAAGCTACCAAGTTAGGGTAGGCTTAGTTATCGTAACTCAATGGGGATGTAATTAGTGGTCCATTTGACCTTAATTGAGAATTACTCACTGAATACTTGCTAGGAGTCAAGTGTGATGTAATATAAGTTTGAGTTATTGTTAACAAGAGAGACAAGTGTTAAAGATTAACGTAGAGTATCATCATGATGTTGTCTAGTGTGAGACAATTGTTTGTGATTAACGTAGTACTTTGTTGCTGACTGCTGCGATCAGTCAATTAACGTAATTAATCACTTCAGGCAATTTCTTTGGTTGTCGTCTGGTGACGAGAGTAGAGTAATCTAGGGATTTGTGGAGCTGTGTCCCAGAATCCCGCCTTGCCTGTCTTTGTTACTAATTACAGGGCAACTTCTTGTAGGGAGTTGCAAAGAGTGTTCACACTGAGTTGTGATAGGGGGGGTCACTGTTGGACTACCCGCCTAGTTACGTGGGTCTCTCCTGGGGGGCGGGAGGACCCCTAAGCTTGTGATTATAGTAGCTGTCAGGGAAACCGAGACACTATTGATTGCATGCTTGTGTCTTCAGTGGATATCCTTCATTTGTTCAGTTAGTTTATGTTGTCAGCAAGATGGAGCCTGCTGTCACTTCTCGAAAGGCTGTTGAATAGCTGTGTTGCAAATGCCACTTGATGGACAATAACGTAACCATTCGCTGTGGTGTAACTTAGTCTGTGATATTTTTCTTTGATTTGCAATATTGCGTCATCAGTGGGCACACCTGTGTTCAGGTTAGTTCAGCATGCAGCCTCACAGCAAGGGTTGCTATTTAGCTGTTTGTTATCGTGCCACTGGATGGACATTAACGTAACGTAAACTCGGTAATGTAGTAGTTAGTCTCTTGTTATTAATAAATTGTTATGTTACAGAAAACCGGTCTTTGATGTCTACCCTTCAACCATATTATTCCACCATATTTCTGCATATTACTGTTACAGACCCGAGTCCAGCGTCCGAGCCCGGAGCAGTGACGACCACGCCATCTGTGGGTCAGCTCCCGAAACCCCCTCCAAATGGACGACGCCATCTAGTGAGGACGAGAAATACCAGCCACAAGGGCTAGTTTCCCGTCCTGATCAGCTCATAACACAGCCGCTGCTGACCTCTGGTGAGGTGGAGCTTAGACAGCAATGCCATCTATGGAGTGGATAGGTGGGCGTTTGTGTCTAAGCCTGTAAGTGAGGTGCCCCAGAGTGTAACCGGTACTAATGACGTGTCTGATTACAGAGTCGACCTGGGACTGCTGTAATGGAAGTTGGAGCAGTCTACCCAAGGCAGTCGAAGAGTCTCCACGTGTTTGCTGCAGCAGCTGTGAGTCAACCCCCCCCCTCTCCCCCCGGATGAACACTGTGGTGTTAGCCTGCCTGTGATGTGGCAGTTGAGGAATTGTCGTACCCGGGGCTGACTGGTGGAGACGCTTAACCACTGGGGTGTTGTGGTGAGGAGAGTGATCTGTGGGATCACACGAGACTCCTGACTAGGGCTCGCAACCCTAGTATCGGTCGTGGAGTGGCCTACGCAGCGTTGCTGATTGGAACCTGCCAGCTACAGGCTGGATTTGTGGTTGACGGCCTCCACAACGGTGCCCCCAGTGGAACTGTGATTTGGCTGGCCTGTGGCCAGGGTAGACTCAAGAGAATCGAAGGATTCATCGTGAGGCCACAAGAGAAACAGGACCACTCGTCTTGAACACTGTGAACGTCCAGAGTCTTCAGAGGAAGACCACGTTGTATATAATAGTGTTTATACCTCCCCCGTGTGATTAATTTATATATTATTTATGGTGATGGTGATAATTATATGTTTAAGTTTTTGCCTTTGTCTCCCTTCCCCTTTAATTTACTTGCGTTACGGATCACATCCCTTGAAAGCCACTACTAACTTGGGGCCAGATACCCTACCTCTAACAATATCAGAGAAAGAACCCGGTTGCGACTCAATAGGGCCGTAACATAATTGGCATCCCCAGCGGGATCCGACCCCTTGTCAAGTATGTTTGACAGGGGTAGTGAAGTGGCGTAATCCCTGTAAATAATTCCCCCTGTGTGTGACTATTAGGAAGTTATACATCCTGAGCGGTGCTCAGAGTGATTAAGTGCAATATTGTGTAGTGCGGTGCTTGCTGTGATTAAGTGCAATATTGTGTAGTGTGGTGCTCGGTGTGATTACGTGCAACATTGTATAGCGAAGTGCTCGCTGTGATTAAGTGCAATATTGTGTAGTGCGGTGTCCGGTGTAATTACGTGCAATATTGGCAAGTGCAGTGTTTGGTGCGATAAAGTGCAATATTGACGTAGAACAGTGTTCGGTGCGTTAAGTGCTAAAGTGAAGCGGTGTGTTAAGTGCTAGTGTTCCATCTCAGTGACAATGGCAGAAAAATCGACCATCGACGATCTGGACGATGTTCAGGCTTTTCTGAACAGGGAGGACTGTCTTGCCAGATTAAAATATCTGGGGAAACAGGAACTCGTGTTAGTAAGTGCCTACCTGGAAATTAAGATACGTGCCAGTGATTCCCGTGTGGAGATCTTGTCCAAGGTTCACAAGCATTTGAAGGCCGAGGAGAAACAAGAAAGTGAGGCACAAGGTACAAAAGAAAGTGAAGAAGTAGCTTCCACTGAAAAGGAAAATAAGGGCAGTGACATTGACAGTGATGCAGGTGAGCTAAATATAAGTTTACTTAGTCAAAATGTGTGCCTTGGAAATAAATCGTGAGATAGAATGGAAGAAATTAGAATTAGAACGAGAATTAAAAGATAAAGAAATGGAGATGAAAGAAAAAGAATTAGAGATGAGGCATTTAGAATTAGAAGAAAGGAAAGAAGAACGAGAAAGAGAAAGAGAAGAGCGAGAAAGAGAAGAGAAACGAGAAAGAGAAGAACGAGAAAGAGAAAGAGAACAGCGAGAAAGGGAAGAGAGAGACAACATGAGCTAGAAGTATTGCGGTTAGGTGGTGGGAGGCAAAGAATGGAAATAAGTAGTTTCGATCCGGTAAGGAACATCAAAATGGTCCCGAAGTTCAACGAGAAGGAAGTTTCGAAGTTCTTCGCGGCCTTCGAGAAAGTCGCAGCCTCTTTGGAGTGGCCAAAGGAGAATTGGGCCATCATGATACAGTCTGTCTTGACTGGGAAGGCCCAAATCGCCTACTCCACGTTGTCCCTTGATAACTCTGGCGATTACGACAAGGTGAAGAAGGTCGTGCTCATGGCGTACCAATTGGTACCTGAGGCTTACAGGCAGAAGTTCAGGAACCTGAAAAAGACCTCAGAGCACACTTTCACCGAATTCGCCACAATCAAGGAGCGACTTTTCCAGGAATGGTGTACCTCTCGGAAGGTGGAGACCAAAGAAGACCTCGAGCAGCTCATACTGTTAGAGGACTTCAAAGACTGTCTGTTTGGAGATCTAAAGACGTACCTAGAGGAACAGCAGGTAGAGACCTTGAGTGCGGCAGCCACCATGGCTGAGGAATACATCCTGACGCATAGGCCTTCTGCTAAGTACGTCCCGAGGAATTACCCACGCCGGTTTGACAATCCTCGTCAGGAAGAAGAGAGACCCGTCCCACAAAGCACTGAGAAGACGCCCCCAAATAGCAATCGAAGGACTAGTCCTAACAGTCCTAAACACCGGAGTCCGAGGAGGAATATGGTGTGCTGGGCATGTGGACATAAAGGGCATGTAGCTGCTATGTGCCGAGGCAGAAGAGGTAGCGGCGCACGTAGGGAGGTGATGTTGATGAGCTGTGTGACACTACCAGCAGGAAGCCAGTCTACGACTACGCAGGAAGAACCAAGATTGTTTTCCCCTCACACTTCAAGCGGGTATGTAACGAGTGATCATACTGGTAGATCAGTTGTAGTGCTCAGAGATAGTGGAGCAGCCCAGTCCCTGATCGTGAAAAACTCGTTACCCGAGGGAGTGAGTGTGGATGGAAGACAAAAGGTTGTCCTGGTTGGGTTTCCTAGGACGCAGTACATCGCCCCCTTAGTGCCGGTGCATCTCGACTCGCCTTACTTCAGCGGCACATGTGCGTTGGCAGTAGTCGATACCCTGCCTATAGCTGGGATTGACGTGGTACTAGCCAATGACTTGGTGACAGATTGGAGCAACAATCATCCCAAGGTCGCGGACGAGTCAGCCGGAACAGCAAGGTCCGAGGTAATGGCAGACGTTGGTAATATCCAGGTACAGACAGACCCGGAATTAAGTAATATGTTTAATTTGTCCTCTACCCGACAGATTGAGAACGTTCTAGCAGAGTCTCCTAAATCGTTCCCCGACAAGAAGCATGAGGTTATGATGGCAGAAGCGACTGAGCGAGAAGAGAGGCCTCGTGTGCAAGTACCCACGGATACCAAAGAGTCTGGAGCGAAGGCGGATGTGTACTTGCGGTATGGCAAGGAACAGCGTTCATTGAACCAGCCAGAGATTCCCCAGACGTCTGAGGTATGTGAGGTATGTGTGAAGGTTCTAGAGCCCTCTTCGGTCCAAACCAGGCTAGTGAATATAGCTGGCTATGGACATTTCAGGCTCATGAAACTTATCCCTGAGTTAACCAAATGTTTCTTAGCGGTATTTTGTTTTATTCTCGTGTGTGCTCTCAGTAAGGACCAGTGGACGACCCGACAGATGATGGCTCCCATGAACATCGTGAAGAGATCTCAGGGATTGGAGATTTGCACTGCGAGTGTTGAAGTCAAAGGAGGGACCTGGAAGGTGATGGTAGATACAGGAGGTAAGAGATATGACATTATGAGGGACTGTTTCCGACAGGATGACACCCCCCGTGTGATTGCTGAGCTGGGATGCAGCGTTATACGGAACGTTGGTCGACCTGACGGTGGCAGAGCAGACACCATCTGCGGTGTACCAGCAGCTCTGTTGGAACTAGGTGTGGGCCTAGTAGGCGAGTATGCAGTAAGTATTGACTTACCCACTGTCGCTGTCGCTCTAAATTATCAGACCCCTGTATTCCAGGTTCCCGTCTCCCTGAAGGACTACCGGAACGGTACCAGAAATGCCGTCTGTAACCAGCCATCATCGGTGTCACGACACAGGGAAGTGTCGATTCACCCCAAATCGCGTCGATGTCGATCCTTACTCGAGACACGTGAGATTATGCTCCGGATTGACATCTCGGTGGAGGTGTGGGAAGTTGCAACAGGCAGGTCATTGCCTAATATCTTCAAGTTTCATCTGTGCCAGAGTTTCCCGTTCAGACAGTTCTGTGGACAGGATATCCTCGCCACTCCAGTTTGAAATGTACGTGAGTACGTGTGGAGTTGTATCCATGTACTAATTTGGTTTGTGATTTTCTTTATAGAACCCCAAACCAAATTCTTTTTGGTGGGGAGGTGTTACGGATCCGAGTCCAGCGTCCGAGCCCGGAGCAGTGACGACCACGCCATCTGTGGGTCAGCTCCCGAAACCCCCTCCAAATGGACGACGCCATCTAGTGAGGATGAGAAATACCAGCCACAAGGGCTAGTTTCCCGTCCTGATCAGCTCATAACACAGCCGCTGCTGACCTCTGGTGAGGTGGAGCTTAGACAGCAACGCCATCTATGGAGTGGATAGGTGGGCGTTTGTGTCTAAGCCTGTAAGTGAGGTGCCCCAGAGTGTAACCAGTACTAATGACGTGTCTGATTACATAGTCGACCTGGGACTGCTGTAATGGAAGTTGGAGCAGTCTACCCAAGGCAGTCGAAGAGTCTCCACGTGTTTGCTGCAGCAGCTGTGAGTCACCCCCCCCCCCCCCCCGGATGAACACTGCGGTGTTAGCCTGCCTGTGACGTGGCAGTTGAGGAATTGTCGTACCCGGGGCTGACTGGTGGAGACGCTTAACCACTGGGGTGTTGTGGTGAGGAGAGTGATCTGTGGGATCACACGAGGCTCCTGACTAGGGCTCACAACCCTAGTACGTGGAGTGGCCTACGCAGCGTTGCTGATTGGAACCTGCCACCTACAGGCTGGATTTTTGGTTGACGGCCTCCACGACGGTGCCCCCAGTGGAACTGTGATTTGGCTGGCCTGTGGCCAGGGTAGACTCAAGAGAATCGAAGGATTCATCGTGAGGCCACAAGAGAACCAGGACCACTCGTCTTGAACACCGTGAACGTCCAGAGTCTTCAGAGGAAGACCACGTTGTATATAATAGTGTTTATACCTCCTCCGTGTGATTAATTTATATATTATGGTGATAATTATATGTTTAAGTTTTTGCCTTTGTGTCCCTTCCCCTTTAATTTACTTGCGTTACGGATCACATCCCTTGAAAGCCACTACTAACTTGGGGCCGGATACCCTACCTCTAACAATATCAGAGAAAGAACCCGGTTGCGACCCAATAGGGCCGTAACAATTACGATTAAATGTTCATGTGATTTGATATGACGGCTGTTTTTGGGAATTCAAATTCAAATTCATAGCGCCACATCAAATATAAATATTTGATTGTGAGAACCCGTCGGTTACCCTTTAATAGTTTTAACGTCCTGTTTAACTAGGAGGTGCCAGCGGCCTATTGTGGACAGGTTTTCACCCCTAATGGTGGAGGCCTGGCGGTTTGCTCCCGCTTTTCCTTTTTCTATTGGACTCGTGCTTAACTGCCGTGAGCAGCCTTTAAACTTGTAGTCCACCTCCTACGGGAGGTAGGCATAGAAAAAAATCTTACAGGCAGTTACAGCTCGTGGGTTGGGGTATAGGGTCAAGTACAGTTCATAGGTTGGGGTATGGGGTCAACTACAGCTCATGGGTTGGGGTATGGGGTCAACTACAGCTCACGGGAAGGGGTATGGGGTCAACTACAGCTCACGGGAAGGGGTATGGGGTCAACTACAGCTCACGGGTAGGGGTATGGGGTCAACTACAGCTCACGGGTTGGGGTAAGGGGTCAACTACAGCCACGGGTTGATGTATGGGGTCAACTACAGCTTACGAGTTGGGGTATGGGGTCAACTACAGCTCATGGGTTGGGGTAAGGGGTCAACTACAGCTCATGGGTTGGGGTATCGGGTCAACTACAGCTCACGGTTTGGGATATGGGGTCCACTACAGTTCACGGGTTGGGGTATAAGGTCAACCACAGTACATAGTTCATGAGTTGATGTATGGGGTCAAATACAGCTCATGGGATGGGGTATGGGGTCAAGTACAGCTCACAGGTTGGGGTATAGGGTCAACTACAGCTCCCGAGTTGGGTTATGGGGTCAACTAAAGCTCACGGGTTGGGGTATTGGGTCAACTACAGCTCATGGTTTGGGGTATGGGGTCAACTAAAGCTCACGGGTTAGGGTATTGGGTCAACTACAGCTCATGGGTTGGGGTATGGGGTCAAATCAAGCTCATGAGTTGGGGTATGGGGTCAACTACAGCTCACGGGTAGGGGTATGGGGTCAAATCAAGCTCATGGGTTGGGGTATGGGGTTAACTACAGCTCATGGGTTTGGGTATGGGGTCAACTACAGCTCAAGGTTTTGGGTATGGGGTCACCAACAGTCACAGATTGGGGTAAGGGGTCAAATATAGCTCACAGGTTGGGGTATGGGGTCAACTACAGCTCATGTGTTGGGGTACGGGGGCAGTTACAGCTCATGGGATGGGGTATGGGGTCACCTACAGCTCACGGGTTGGGGTATAGGGTCAGAAAAAACTCATGGGTTGGGGTATGGGGTGAATTACAGCTCACGGGTTGGGGTATGAGGTCAATTGCAGCTCATGGGATGGGGTATGGGGTCAACTACAGCTCACGGGTTGGGGTATGGGGTCAACTACAGCTCATGGGTTGGGATATGGGGTCAACTACAGCTCATGGGTTGGGGTATGGGGTCAACTACAGCTCATGGGTTGGGATATGGGGTCAAGTACAGCTCACAGGTTGGGGTATAGGGTCAACTACAGCTCCCGAGTTGGGTTATGGGGTCAACTAAAGCTCACGGGTTGGGGTATTGGGTCAACTACAGCTCATGGTTTGGGGTATGGGGTCAACTAAAGCTCACGGGTTGGGGTATTGGGTCAACTACAGCTCATGAGTTGGGGTATGGGGTCAAATCAAGCTCATGGGTTGGGGTATGGGGTCAACTACAGCTCACGGGTAGGGGTATGGGGTCAACTACAGCTCACGGGTTGGGGTATGGGGTCAACTACAGCTCATGGGTTGGGATATGGGGTCAACTACAGCTCATGGGTTGGGGTATGGGGTCAACTACAGCTCATGGGTTGGGGTATGGGGTCAACTACAGCTCACGGGTTGGGGTATGGGGTCAACTACAGCTCATGGGTTGGGATATGGGGTCAACTACAGCTCATGGGTTAGGGTATGGGGTCAACTACAGCTCATGGGTTGGGGTATGGGGTCAACTACAGCTCATGGGTTGGGATATGGGGTCAACTACAGCTCATGGGTTGGGGTATACGGTCAGGTAAACCTCATGGGTTGGGATATGGGGTCAACTGCAGTTCATGGATTGGGGTATGGGGTCCACTACAGCTTACGGGTTTGGGTATTGGGTCCACTACAGCTCATGCCGTGGGGTATTGGGTCAGCTAACGGATTTGGTGTATGGGGTCAACTACAGCTCACTGGTTGGGGTATGGGGTCAACTACAGCTCATGGGTTGAGGTATGGGTTCAAATCAAGCTCATGGGTTGGGGTATGGGGTCAACTACAGCTCATGGGCTGGGGTAAGGGGTCACCTACAGCTCACGGGTTGGGGTATGGGCTCAAATGAAGCTCATGGGTTGGGGTATGGGGTTAACTACAGCTCATGGGTTGGGGTATGGGGTCAACTACAGCTCATGTGTTGGGGTATAGGGGTCAACTACAGCTCACGGGTTGGGGTATGGGGTCAACTATAGCTCATGGGTTGGGGTATGGGGTCAACTACAGCTCATGGGTTGGGGTATGGGGTCAACTACAGCTCACGGGTTGGGGTATGGGGTCAACTACAGCTCATGTGTTAGGGTATAGGGGTCAACTACAGCTCACGGGTTGGGGTATGGGGTCAACTATAGCTCATGGGTTGGGGTATGGGGTCAACTACAGCTCATAGGTTGGGGTATCGGGTCAACTACAGCTCACAGGTTGGGGTATGGGATCAATTGCAGCTCATGGGATGGGGTATGGGGTCAACTACAGCTCATGGGTTAGGGTATGGGGTTAACTAGAGCTCATGGGATGGGGAATGGGGTCAACTACAGCTCAAGGTTTGGTGTTTGGGGTCAACTACAGCTCACGGGTTGGGGTATGGGGTCAACTACAGCTCTAGGGTTGGGGTATGGGGTCAACTACAGCTCTTGGGTTGGGATATGGGGTCAACTACATCTCAAGGTTTGGGGTATGGGGTCAAATATAGCTCACGGGTTGGGGTATGGGGTCAACTGCAGCTAATGGGTTTGGGAATGGGGTCAACTACAGCTCATGGGTTGGGGCATGGGGTCAAATATAGCTCACGGGTTGGGGTATGGGGTCAACTACAGCTCATGGGTTGGGGTATGGGGTCAACTACAGCTCACGGGTTGGGGTATGGGGTCAGGTAAAACTCATGGGTTGGGGTATGGGGTCCACTACAGCTCACAGGTTGGGGTATGGGGTCAACTACAGCTCTTGGGTTGGGATATGGGGTCAACTACAGCTCAAGGTTTGGGGTATGGGGTCAAATATAGCTCACGGGTTGGGGTATGGGGTCAACTGCAGCTAATGGGTTTGGGAATGGGGTCAACTACAGCTCATGGGTTGGGGCATGGGGTCAAATATAGCTCACGGGTTGGGGTATGGGGTCAGCTACAGTTCATGTGTTGGGGTATGGGGGTCAACTACAACTCATGGGTTGGGGTACGGGGGCAGTTACAGCTCATAGGTTGGGGTATAGGGTCAGGTAAAACTCATGGGTTGGGGTATGGGGTCAACTACAGCTCACAGGTTGGTGTATGGGGTCAACTACTGCTCATGGGTTTTGGTATAGTGTCAGTTTTAGCTCACGGGTTGGGGTATGCGGTCCACTACTGCTCATGGGTTGGGGTATGGGGTCAACTACTGCTCATGGGTTGGGGTATGGGGTCAGCTACAGCTCATGGGTTGGGGTATGGGGTCAACTACAGCTCACGGGATGGTGTAAGGGGTCAACTACAGCCACAGGTTGATGTATGGGGTCAACTACAGCTCACAGGTTGGGGTATGGGGTCAACTACAGCTCACGGGTTGGAGTATGGGGTCATCTATTGCTCACGGTTTGGGATATGGGGTCCACAACTGTTCACGGGTTGGGGTATGGGGACACCAACAGTCACAGGTTGGGGTATGGGGACAAATATAGCTCATGGGATGGGGGTATTGGGTCAACTACAGCTCATGGGTTGGGGTATGGGGTCAACTACAGCTCATGGGTTGGGATATGGGGTCAACTACAGCTCATTGGTTGGGTTATGGGGTCAACTACATCTCATGGGTTGGGATATGGGGTCAACTACAGCGCATGGGTTGGGGTATATGGCCAGGTAAAACTCATGGGTTGGGATATGGGGTCAACTACAGCTCACGGGTTGGGGTATGGGGTCAACTACAGCTCACGGGTTGGGGTATGGGGTCCACTACAGCTCACGGGTTGAGGTATGGGGTCCACTACAGCTCATGGTGTAACAAACTAGGCTGTTGTAAGAATTATTCCAGAAGGTTCCAGAAGTTTCGGGTAGGGACCTGACCTCTCAACGCACATTCCCCTGGGGATTAGCAGGTCTGAGTCACAATTGGCGGGCATCTTTGTTCACAGTTTTGTATAATGAACCATCCTATAGTATTCAGTAATTTAGAGAAATTAGCCTTTATTCATTTTGTATTAAAATTGTATTGTATAATAGTACTGGGTACAATATCAAGAGTATTCTAATTGTTGAGTAAGTCACCATCAGTGACGTCACGAATCAGATCTAAGTTGTAAGGCGGAGTGACCGGCGGTCATAGGTCATTAGGGTTGACATGTCTACTATTTCTCAAAGTTCAATTAACCATTTTGGGGATCGGGAACAGCTCTGCCGTTAGATGCTTGTGTAATTTAATTTCAGTAAAATAATTCAACCAGTCTGGATCAATTAAGTACAACAGAGGTTAATTGTTATAACTTAAACCTGGCTAAGTAACTTGGTAAAACATAGACTATGCGGAACAATACAATGCTCTAGTCTGGGCTAGACCAGACGAGGACAGATCAGTGTGGACTCCAGGTAAACTGGGGGAGGTCAACCCATCTTACCTCTCCCAAGACCAGCCCAACATCTTCAGCTGGTAAAACGTAGAGGTATAGTTGCTATTGTTAATTATAGGGATAGTCTTCTCATTTGCCATTCAGGTCAAGTAGGGAGTGTTAAAGTGACAGGGAGTGAACATATTTAGATTTTGTTTTAGTTTTCTTTTAATAAATTAATTAGTTAATATTTTGCATTTTTATTGTTTCCATTGGTTATGTTTGTTGGATATTTCCAACATCGAATACAGCATTGTTGTATTCTCATTACTTATTACTAACCATACTAAATATTGTAGTAAGTAAAATTAACAACTCGTAGAATTCTCCTGTACTAATAATTCATCTGTGCATTAGGCTAGAATTCTCACGTCACCTGACGCCAGTATTGCGTCAGATTTCTTTACAGTAAAACACATTATATTCAATTTGTGTGAGAATTAAATACGATTCTCCATAATTAAAGCATTCTGTATGACAACTGATTGCAGACGAATTGTTCTCTAACTAAAAGCCGAATAGAGCGTTAGAATCATAACGTCTACCTCGCGATAGAGTTAACGTCATCAATGAATGCCATGGGGAGACATTAATTCCTCTCCCTTATATATTTACTATTCTTAAATAGTTAAATAATAATATTTCGTTCCTCTAAATAATAAACCCGTCCAGTCTTTAGAGTTTCAAGCGCGAATGCGAGAAATATTAATGTTCAAGACAATAATTTGTGTTATGAACGTCGACTCGGCGTGGGTAGGAGGGACGCCATCCCCTTCACTCGGTGAATCGGTCGGTACGCGGACACGTGCAAAGCCGAAAGGAAGCAAAGCTGCGCTTACCGTACTCATAAGAACACGCCATTGCCCAGCAAATAGGGCAAGTGTGTCCATCCACAGATGAAAGCCGCCACTGTGAGGCGTGAACGACCTTGCAGATAATATCTTCAACTAGTGCTGGTGTTAAATGAGGGACCCCTAGACTTGGTTCCTGACGACACGTGATCAGCCAGCTTGAAACGCATCAATCCAGGATAGGTTCACCGGAGCCTGGGATGCGAAATTACGGCAATCTTAATACTTATACAGTGCCCACAGCTAAGTACCCTTTATTTGATGCATCATTTACAGGTTTAATAATAGCGGGGTGATTGTTCGTCATGCGGCGAGATAACACCTAATAACAGGTGATTAGAATTCCATCTGTAGATATCAATAATCTTGAATATGAATTGAGTAGTTAAATCAATTGCTACTGGTAGTTATTTATCTTGCAGCTCGAGAGACGAATTCCTCATGCTGTCTTCTCCATGTTAATCGTGCCCTTCGTCAGTGTACCAGACTTGGAGATTAAGAGGACTTCCATGGTTATCTAAGGGAATCTACTACCAGCTAAGGCTTATTTCTTTTTATTCCTAACCTTGCAATTTGATACATTCAGAATGTTGAATATTAATGTGTGATTTACTGTAACTCATTACTATGCTCATGTTCATGTTCTTCTTTATATGAATAATATTATATTCAGCATTATTTATAGGATTAGATTATTATTAATTGAATTAGTGAACGAACCACACTGATTCCTGGACGTACTGACCTCCAGCAATAACCCCCCAATGTAGGTGTTTGAGGTTTGTTTCTTAATAATACAGCCCATTAATTATTCTTATGATCATACTTTCTAGTTATACCCATAGTCACTGGTTTTCTCTAGAATTTTATCTAATGATCAGAAATTCTCAGTTTCCCTCTTTACTTTAAAAGCGGTGGTCCTTCGTAATCTAATTTACTACTTTAATTATTAATTAATCAGAATCAAACCCAAATATCCCACAATGTTTACTTGTCCTGGTCACGTGGTCCACACGAGGCAGAGTTGAATTGGGCGCCGATTCTAACATCGAATCGGAATTTATCATTACCATGTAATTTATTCCACACTCAAGGTCATCGGTTATAGTGGGGATCAAGCCCCAAGGTTGATTAATTAGC
The DNA here is from genome assembly GCF_040958095.1 of Procambarus clarkii. NCBI lineage: Eukaryota > Metazoa > Arthropoda > Malacostraca > Decapoda > Cambaridae > Procambarus > Procambarus clarkii. The sequence continues at coordinate 17,892,641 of NC_091221.1, read as the reverse complement.
GTGATCGATCCAGACCCCAATCATGGCTCGGTGTTACTGGTCTGGTGGTGGCGGCGGAGGCGACTCTAGGGTTTTGCTCGAAGCCTAGGTCACGTCATACTGGTTGTAGAATCCTAAGTCGGTCAATCGTCTTAGGACCACGTGGCGTGGAGTTGGCTTTGGTAAAAGTTTTGGAGTCCCTTGTAGAGAATAAAAAGTAAGAATACGGGTAGAGGGGGGAGTAGAAGGAAAGACAAGTAGAAAGAAACCCCTACCCGTGTTACAATGGTGGCAGCGGTGGGATCAACAATTCTGTTTGAAATTGTTGAAAGGCTCACGCGTCTAGCCATTCGAACACGTGCGTGGATGCTAAGGAGACAGCCGCGGGCCAGGATTAGTCGTGCGCCTCACAACAGTGCGTTTGAGTGGGGATTGGCGAATCTTGGGTCATGCGGGCTGATATGATTAAGGTTTAGTTAGTAAGATTAGGTTGTTAAGTTTTATTGAAAAGGAGACCGCTCCGAGTTGATTGGACTGGGTACCATACTCGACCCATTGCAATTAATTCAGAGGTGTTGGGAGCCACCATACTCTCAACAGCAGTTCCTTGTGGGCTGTCTAGGCGGATATATCTGTGGGACGCCAGGAGATAGATCCGAGGGCGTTGTTAGACGACCCAAAACGCTAGGAAAAACGTAATCCGTGAAGGGCGTTGCGGCCTCCGAGGGACGGACTAGTAACCTACCTAGCAGCGATTCAACAACTAAGTGATCGCACACTTAGTGGAGGTCGTCCCTAGTCGTAATTGTTGCTGAAAGCTGCGTGTCGCTCTGTTGGAAGCTAGATGGTCGAGACCCCTAGGCTAGGTGTGGTACGGCGAGCCGGTAGGAGCAATTATAAGATTAAGTCGAGTGTATTTTTTAATTAAGTATACTTAAATTTATAAAGTAATTCCGTTTATTTTCGTTGTTCTAGAGATTAATTTTTTTTTCCCCTACATTCAATCCCCGGTTAAAGAATTTTTATCCAAGTGTTTAGCATTTTCTTGCATATTAGGCTAAGTGCGTACATTAAGTTTTGCTATTCCCTGTTGTATTAGTCTAAGTCAGAGGTGTTGGTTCTAGAGCGTAGTTAACCCTCTGGACTTAGGGCTATATGTTGGTCACGATAGATAAGTGAAGGAGTTTAAGGGATAGTAAGTTGCGTGTAAATGTTATTTGTCCGTGGAATATTTCTAAGTATTTTGGGATAAGTTTTCAGCTAAGTCAACGTCGGAAAGTCGTTAACTGTAATTAATTTGTATTCGTGGGTCACGTATATGATCTGGGTATCATTAGGATTCCCCAGTCGATGCGAGTGATATTATTCTAGTGTTTACCAGTAAGACGGTAGAATTGTGTTTGTAGACTTAGAATTCTGTTTTCAGTAGAAACGTAGGTGGAAAATTTTCTAAGTCCAGCTTGGGCTAGAATCTGACTTTTTGGCGGAAATTCTAATTTTCATGTTTCGTGTATATTCTGGGGCCAGTATTACTCTCTAGTGCGTGCAAGGGACGTAATTCTGTCCGTAAAGCATTAAACAGTGATAATTACATTTTTGCCGAATTTAGTTATTTTTCGAGAAAATCGTGTTGTAATTTTGTCAGAGTCCATTTGAGGTGAAAATCTCGGATTTTGACGAAAATTCGAATTAGTGAGTGTTGAAACCGCCCGATGTGTCAGCATTGTTCTGTATACAACGTCGGTAGTAAATAATAACGTATTTATATCTGGGAACGAGAGACCCAAATTTTTGTGAATTAAAGGAGTTTTGTGATATTTGGGGTGATAGAATTTTTTTTCCCTCAGAGTCAGGAAAATTGGCAGAGTCCAGCAATTGAGTAAAAACGCAGTTTTTTGATAAAAATTCAATCTTTGGTAAGCAAATATATGTCCTGGGTGTCTATATTAATTGCTAGAGCGGTTTATTAACGTAAAACTAGTTATTTTCCTTCAGAACAAAAATTTTGATTTTTCAGTGTTTAAGCGAAAAAGCGCGGGACTTAGTTTTTTTCAGCGCAGCTGGTCCTGCTCCATCAGTCATCAGTGGCCACGCTGCTCACTTCAAGCGCGTTTAGTATTCAAGTACAGTAAATATTCTTTATTAATCCATCACGAGTGCTGTGCATTAGTTGCGTTATCATTTAAATTGTTTTATATAAATTAGATTCTTTAATTTTTTTAACGTAAAGGACTCAGGTTTCAGCAATAGAACTGCGGGATATTTCATGGGCAGACATGAGTGTGGGGCAGACACTCATTCATTGGATTCACTTCAGCGATTCTCTCGATAAATCGTTGTATTCCCTATTTTGGGGATTTAGCAGTTGTTTCTTGGAAAAGAGTGGTGATTTTTTTTTATTTGTATAAGATCACGGTTGTAGTGAGTCCGGGTCGAGGGTGTACTAAAGGGTAGTTTAGAAGAGACGTGGCACACCAGGATTCACAGAAAATGTTTAACCCAGACAGTGACCAGTCAGTAGAGACCAGTGGGAGTGGAAGTGTAGAGGACAGCACCTCTTCCGACACCACTGGGGATCGCTCAGGTGGCTCAACTGACGCCACAGGTGGGGTCAGTGGGACTGAAGCGACGAGTTCACGGGTTCGGCATGGGACTGGGCAGTCGAGGGTATCTTTCCATCCCTGGAGAGATACTATTATTGACATGAGTGGGGAGTCTTGCGAGGAGTCGTCCCAAGAGTGGGGAGAGCCGTCTGGGGTTCCCCCACAAATAACATCGACACCATGCCAACAGGGCAGACAGGGGGCCTCAGTTAGTATGGCAGGACGTCCCACTTCGCTCGGTAGAGAACAGCAACCCGTTCAACGGGAACATGAACAACCACACCAACAGCAGGAACTACCCAACATAACACCAATACCACAACACCTAGGTACACCTCATCCGTCACTACAACAACCCCAACCCCACCTCCCATACCAACCCCATCCTCAATCCCCATACCAACCGCATCCTCAATTCCCATACCAACCCCATCCTCAATTCCCATACCAACCCCATCCTCAATTCCCATACCAACCCCATCCTCAGTTCCCATACCAACCCTTCCCCCAACCCCAGACCACTCCATACCCATTCCCACCCCAGGCCACCCCATACCCATACCCATTCCCACCCCAGGCCACCCCATACCCATACCCATTCCAACCCCATACCCATTCCAACCCCAGGCCACCCCATACCCACCCCAACCTCAATCCACACCCCAACCTGAGGTCACCCACACCATACCTCAGCCTCAACCCCAACCCGAGGCCACCCACACCATACCTCAACCCCAACCTCAATCCACACCCCAACCCGAGGCCACCCACACCATACCTCAACCCCAACCTCCATCCACACCCCAACCCAAGGTCACCCACACCATACCTCAGCCTCAACCCCAACCCGAGGCCACCCACACCATACCTCAACCCCAGCCTCAATCCACACCCCATCCCGAGGCCACCCACGCCATTCCTCAACCCCAACCTCCATCCACACCCCAACCCAAGGCCACCCACACCGTACCTCAGCCCGAACCCCAACCTCAACCCAGTTTCCAACCCCAGGACCTACCCACTGCCAGTAGCCTCGCGTCATATAAACCGGGAATTTTGAGTCTGATTCCCGAGTTGACTCTGCCGACACTCAGAGATAGGGAGTTGCCGCTTATTAAGGTGGAACGCAACCGCCGAGTGGAAGACTGGCTTTGTGAAATTGGTTCGATGCTGGAAGCTGTCCCAGAGGATAGTTCGAAAATTACTCTCGCAATGGGGGCTTGCATGGACGTAGCCGGTCCACTGGCGAGACTGACAGAGTTTCAGCACCTGACGTCTTGGCCTCAGTTTGTCCAAGCGATTAGGGACAGATTCAAAGACAAGGTTTCAGAGGATGAGGCTTACTTTTATCTTCAGTCACTTAAGAGGGATGACCGCAGCACTGTCAAGGATTTCGGGTCAATATTAAAGAGAAGGGTTGACGACTTCACTAAGGAACTGGAGTTAGATTCGAGTCAGGCAGAGCAATTCGCTAAACAATTGTTCTGCAAAACGTTACCTTCTGATATGGGGCCATTGTTACTTGCGGGGGGAACGGGTGCGAGTTATAAAGACCTAGTCCAACAGGCCGCCACAGCCCTAGACAGGCAGACGTGTGCAGGGACATCGGGCACTCAGTTGTCGTCATACGTAGAGGCGGTAAGTAAAGGCGAGGGAGCCAAGCCGAGTCACTGTGGCGCGGGTTCATCAGGCGGGAAGCAGCCCTCAGCGGCAAGTTCGAGCCACCCTGCGCGGGGTAACAACAGGGATCCGCGGACGTGTTACTCCTGCGGGATGCGTGGGCATATACAGAGGGACTGTAAAGTCACTATTACGAGAGCATGAAAGCAGGCTCCTAGTGAAGGTAGGCCTACTTTTGAGGTGAAAGTGGAAGGTGTGAGATTGACAGCTTTTGTTGATACAGGAAGCCAGGCAACGGTAATTAAAAAGTCAGCCTTCAGCAATTTTAAGTATGCACGTCTTCAACGTTGCGCAAAGACATTAACAGCGGTCAATGGGGAAAAGATTGAGATCGTAGATCAAGGTACAGTTAATTTTGAGATTGATGGGGAATTGCAGCCTCACACATGTACGATCGTGGAGAACCTTGATTTTCCTGGTCACATCTTAATGGGAACTGATTTTCTGTCGCGATTTGATTATTCCTTGTCTGCTCAAAAAGGGGCTAGGAACTGCAGGTTGCAGTGGGACAGACTTCCTACCCAGTGGAAATGATCGACCATCCCCCAGTTGTAGCTTCAATTAAGAGGAAGCTGAAATATAATGCGCACTATCCAAAATTGATTTTTAAGTCTCTTCCAGACACAGTTAAGAGGTCATGCGCCTTGCATGCATTGACCAAACAGAGTTGCCCACCACATTCTGTTAAATTTATTAAGGTAGCCGTGGGACGTCACATACAACCAGGTACCACCCTTCAGGTGGCTGGGAGATGTGATAGTTTATTAATTCCTCATCACTTAGTTGTAGTGCTCGATAAAGGTGCACTCATTCCAGTTGTCAATCTTTCACATAAGACTTTTCGCTTCAGGGCAGGTGATAGGGTATCTCAGGGAACCATGGTGGAGAACACAGAAATCTTTCACCATGAGTCAGCTGAGACGCCAGCCGTCACTGCACAATGTAGTGCACTGAACATGTTGAACACTAAAACACCATCCAAAGTAAAATACGAGACGAGAGATGTTGCACAGGATGTAGAGGAAGTAGAAAAATTAATTTCAGCACTTGATTTGCAACATGTTGCACAGGCGGATAGGAAGGCACTGAGAGGAGTTTTACGAAAATTCCCGAAATTGTTTGCGACAGAGGATGACCAGATTGGTCTCCTTGATAAGATCGATCACACCATTCCAACTGGTGATCATTTGCCTGTGTACACGAGACAGTGGAGGTTGCCGGAACAGGCAAAGAACGTTATCAGGGAGGAGTGCCAGAAAATGTTGAGACAGGGCGTGATAGAGCCTAGTACGTCACCGTGGCTCTCTCCTGTTGTGCTAGTTCGGAAACCGGACGGTAGTTATCGTTTCTGTGTTGACTACCGGAAGGTGAACGAACTAACTAAGAGTGATGTGTATCCGTTGCCCCGAATACAGGAGATAATAGATCAATTTGGTGCTGCTAAGTATTTCTCAACTCTTGACGCAAAATCGGCGTATTGGGCGATTCCGGTGGCAGAACAGGATAGGGAAAAAACAGCATTCTCGGATGGTAGGCACACTTATCAATTCCGTAGGATGCCGTTTGGTTTAAAGACAGCGCCTTCGTCGTTTCAGAGGGCCATCAACTTTATCCTTAGTCCGGTACTGGGTAGGCATTCTTTAGCGTACCTGGATGATGTTGTGATATATTCCAAGACGTTTGAGGAACACCTGCAGGACTTGACTGAGACTTTGAAGTTGTTAGATCAGGCAGGTTTCAGGCTGAATGTTCAGAAGTGCACCCTGGCGGCTCAGAAATTCAAATTTCTGGGGTTCCAGGTGTGCCCAGACGGTATCCGACCTGACCCAGATTCTTGCCGCGCCATTGCTGACATGCCTACTCCAAGGACAGCAAAGGACGTGCGTAGGTTTTTGGGGGCGGCCGGATATTTTCGTCGTCATATTGAAGGTTTCGCTGGAATTTCAGCACCCCTGACTGATCTGACAAAGAAAAATGCGAAGTTTGTGTGGAAATCTGAACATGACGAGGCCTATCGCAAACTGAAAGACCAACTAATCACGACACCGGTATTGGCTATTCCTGATTTTGAGAAAGAGTGGGAAGTGCACACTGACGCCAGCGGTATTGCTATTGGCGGGTGCTTAATTCAGCGAGATGCGGATAATTTACCCCATCCAGTAGCCTATTTCAGTAGGAAGGTCAAAGGACCTGAAGTTCGTTATTCAGCTACGGATCAGGAGGCACTGGCAGTAGTAGAATCAGTTAGGTATTTCGAGCCTTACCTATTTCAGCGGCATTTTGTAATCTACACAGACCATAGAGCATTAACACACATATTTAAAAAGCGAACGAAATGCCCACGAATGTCACGCTGGTCTCACGAACTTTCGGCCCACTCGTTCCAGATCTTGTACAAGCCTGGTCCAGCACATGTTGTGCCAGACACGCTAAGTAGAAATATAGCGGCAATGCAGATTAATGAAAATATTGAAACCATTCCATTGGATAAAATGAGAGAATACCAGATGAACGAGCCTAGATGGAAAGAAATTATTGAGTATTTAGAAGGAGGAAAATACCCAAAAACGAAAAAGAATTTACCTATACATGATTTTGAGATGAAACAGGGCGTCCTGTATTATGTGAATAGCCAGAATGATAGGACAGTATTTCAGCTAGTTATTCCGGACGCGTTGCGGTCATCAGCGTTAAAGCTTGCGCAGGCTTCAAAAATTGCAGGGCATCCGGGGATCTTTAAAACGCACTTAAAAGCAAAGTCTCTGTTACGGCCCTCTCGGGACGCAACGGGGTCCTTACTCTGATGTTGTTAGAGGAAGATATATGTATCCGTTCCCAAGCCAGTAGTGACTATCAAGGGATGAGATCTGTGACGCAAGTAACTTAAAGGGAGTAGGGAAAGAAAGCTAAGAACTTAATATTATAATTATTACCATCACCGATTAAATATATAGAATAAAAGAGTGCACAAGGGGGAGGGGTATTAACACTACACAAGGGGGATTAATCACAATATAGTCTTCTGCTGAAGACTCTGGATCCAGAAGCTAGGTGCTGAGTCCTCGGTGCTCTCTTCGTGGCCACACAACGAATTCTTCAAAGAAGTTGAGCCTACCCTGGCCACAGGTCAGCCAAAACACAGGTCCACTGGGGGCACCGCCGTGGAGGCCGTCAACCACACCTCCAGCTGGTCTGCTGGTAGGTTCTGAGCCAACAAGGCTGGTACGGCCACTCCACGAACGATAAAAGGGGAACGCCCTAGACAGGAGCCTCGTGTGACACCACAAATCACTCTCCTGTCTTCAGTACCCCAGTGGATGATCGTCTCCAACAGTCGGTCCCGGGTAAATCCTTTTACTGCCACTCCACTGGCAGGCTAACACACCACAGTGTTCTTCCGGGGGGGGGGCGACTTCACAACAGCTGCAGCAAGCTTCAAGGTATGGAGACTGGCTGCCTCGGGTAGACTGACTCGACTCCCATCACAGTAGTCCCAGGTCGACTCTGTAAGAAGACACGTCATCAATAACCGGGACACTAAAACACCTCACTTACGGGCTCGGGCACAAACACCTGACGTATCCAGTCCATAGATGGCGCTGTCGTCGGAGCACCACCTCACCAGAGGTCAGGAGCGGCTGTGTTGTGAGCTGCACTGGACTGGAAACTGGCCCTTGTGGCCGATATTCGCCGTCCTCATACGGTGTCGTCGTCCGTTTGGCGGGGGTTTCGGGAGCTGACCCACAGATGGCGTGGTCGTTACTGCTCCGTGCTCGGACGCTGGATCTGGGTTCGTAACACATCCCCACCAAAAAGAATTTGGTTTGGGGTTCTATAAAAAGAAACACAAACCAAATTAGTACAGCGACACAACTCCGAATGGACTCACCATTACTGTAAACAGGCACGGCGAGGCTGTCTCGTCCACAGAACTGTCCTACTGGGCAATTCCGGCACAACGGGAACTTGAAGATTGAAGGCGATGTCCCGCCTGGCGTAACCTTCCACGTCTCCACTGCGATGTCAAGCAGGGGCATCATCTCACATCTCTCGAGTAAGGATCGGCGTAGACACGATGAGGGGCAACTCGACACTTCCCTATGTCGTGGCACCGATGATGGCTGACCACAGACGGCATTTCTGGTGCCGGTCCGATGGTCCTTCAGGGAGACAGGAACCTGGAATACAGGGGTCTGATAATTCAGAGTGATAGCGACAGCGGGTAAAACAGTACTTACAGCATACTCCTCTACTAAGCTCACACCTAGTTCCAACAGGGCTGCTTGCACACCGAAGACGGCATTCGCTCTGCCACCGTCAGGTCGACCAACGTTCCGCATAACGCTGTTATGCGGAACGATTCTTTAATTTTTTTAACGTAAAGGACTCAGGTTTCAGCAATAGAACTGCGGGATATTTCATGGGCAGACATGAGTGTGGGGCAGACACTCATTCATTGGATTCACTTCAGCGATTCTCTCGATAAATCGTTGTATTCCCTATTTTGGGGATTTAGCAGTTGTTTCTTGGAAAAGAGTGGTGATTTTTTTTTATTTGTATAAGATCACGGTTGTAGTGAGTCCGGGTCGAGGGTGTACTAAAGGGTAGTTTAGAAGAGACGTGGCACACCAGGATTCACAGAAAATGTTTAACCCAGACAGTGACCAGTCAGTAGAGACCAGTGGGAGTGGAAGTGTAGAGGACAGCACCTCTTCCGACACCACTGGGGATCGCTCAGGTGGCTCAACTGACGCCACAGGTGGGGTCAGTGGGACTGAAGCGACGAGTTCACGGGTTCGGCATGGGACTGGGCAGTCGAGGGTATCTTTCCATCCCTGGAGAGATACTATTATTGACATGAGTGGGGAGTCTTGCGAGGAGTCGTCCCAAGAGTGGGGAGAGCCGTCTGGGGTTCCCCCACAAATAACATCGACACCATGCCAACAGGGCAGACAGGGGGCCTCAGTTAGTATGGCAGGACGTCCCACTTCGCTCGGTAGAGAACAGCAACCCGTTCAACGGGAACATGAACAACCACACCAACAGCAGGAACTACCCAACATAACACCAATACCACAACACCTAGGTACACCTCATCCGTCACTACAACAACCCCAACCCCACCTCCCATACCAACCCCATCCTCAATCCCCATACCAACCGCATCCTCAATTCCCATACCAACCCCATCCTCAATTCCCATACCAACCCCATCCTCAATTCCCATACCAACCCCATCCTCAGTTCCCATACCAACCCTTCCCCCAACCCCAGACCACTCCATACCCATTCCCACCCCAGGCCACCCCATACCCATACCCATTCCCACCCCAGGCGACCCCATACCCATACCCATTCCAACCCCATACCCATTCCAACCCCAGGCCACCCCATACCCACCCCAACCTCAATCCACACCCCAACCTGAGGTCACCCACACCATACCTCAGCCTCAACCCCAACCCGAGGCCACCCACACCATACCTCAACCCCAACCTCAATCCACACCCCAACCCGAGGCCACCCACACCATACCTCAACCCCAACCTCCATCCACACCCCAACCCAAGGTCACCCACACCATACCTCAGCCTCAACCCCAACCCGAGGCCACCCACACCATACCTCAACCCCAGCCTCAATCCACACCCCATCCCGAGGCCACCCACGCCATTCCTCAACCCCAACCTCCATCCACACCCCAACCCAAGGCCACCCACACCGTACCTCAGCCCGAACCCCAACCTCAACCCAGTTTCCAACCCCAGGACCCACCCACTGCCAGTAGCCTCGCGTCATATAAACCGGGAATTTTGAGTCTGATTCCCGAGTTGACTCTGCCGACACTCAGAGATAGGGAGTTGCCGCTTATTAAGGTGGAACGCAACCGCCGAGTGGAAGACTGGCTTTGTGAAATTGGTTCGATGCTGGAAGCTGTCCCAGAGGATAGTTCGAAAATTACTCTCGCAATGGGGGCTTGCGTGGACGTAGCCGGTCCACTGGCGAGACTGACAGAGTTTCAGCACCTGACGTCTTGGCCTCAGTTTGTCCAAGCGATTAGGGACAGATTCAAAGACAAGGTTTCAGAGGATGAGGCTTACTTTTATCTTCAGTCACTTAAGAGGGATGACCGCAGCACTGTCAAGGATTTCGGGTCAATATTAAAGAGAAGGGTTGACGACTTCACTAAGGAACTGGAGTTAGATTCGAGTCAGGCAGAGCAATTCGCTAAACAATTGTTCTGCAAAACGTTACCTTCTGATATGGGGCCATTGTTACTTGCGGGGGGAACGGGTGCGAGTTATAAAGACCTAGTCCAACAGGCCGCCACAGCCCTAGACAGGCAGACGCGTGCAGGGACATCGGGCACTCAGTTCTCGTCATACGTAGAGGCGGTAAGTAAAGGCGAGGGAGCCAAGCCGAGTCACTGTGGCGCGGGTTCATCAGGCGGGAAGCAGCCCTCAGCGGCAAGTTCGAGCCACCCTGCGCGGGGTAACAACAGGGATCCGCGGACGTGTTACTCCTGCGGGATGCGTGGGCATATACAGAGGGACTGTAAAGTCACTATTACGAGAGCATGAAAGCAGGCTCCTAGTGAAGGTAGGCCTACTTTTGAGGTGAAAGTGGAAGGTGTGAGATTGACAGCTTTTGTTGATACAGGAAGCCAGGCAACGGTAATTAAAAAGTCAGCCTTCAGCAATTTTAAGTATGCACGTCTTCAACGTTGCGCAAAGACATTAACAGCGGTCAATGGGGAAAAGATTGAGATCGTAGATCAAGGTACAGTTAATTTTGAGATTGATGGGGAATTGCAGCCTCACACATGTACGATCGTGGAGAACCTTGATTTTCCTGGTCACATCTTAATGGGAACTGATTTTCTGTCGCGATTTGATTATTCCTTGTCTGCTCAAAAAGGGGCTAGGAACTGCAGGTTGCAGTTGGGACAGACTTCCTACCCAGTGGAAATGATCGACCATCCCCCAGTTGTAGCTTCAATTAAGAGGAAGCTGAAATATAATGCGCACTATCCAAAATTGATTTTTAAGTCTCTTCCAGACACAGTTAAGAGGTCATGCGCCTTGCATGCATTGACCAAACAGAGTTGCCCACCACATTCTGTTAAATTTATTAAGGTAGCCGTGGGACGTCACATACAACCAGGTACCACCCTTCAGGTGGCTGGCAGATGTGATTGTTTATTAATTCCTCATCACTTAGTTGTAGTGCTCGATAAAGGTGCACTCATTCCAGTTGTCAATCTTTCACATAAGACTTTTCGCTTCAGGGCAGGTGATAGGGTATCTCAGGGAACCATGGTGGAGAACACAGAAATCTTTCACCATGAGTCAGATGAGACGCCAGCCGTCACTGCACAATGTAGTGCACTGAACATGTTGAACACTAAAACACCATCCAAAGTAAAATACGAGACGAGAGATGTTGCACAGGATGTAGAGGAAGTAGAAAAATTAATTTCAGCACTTGATTTGCAACATGTTGCACAGGCGGATAGGAAGGCACTGAGAGGAGTTTTACGAAAATTCCCGAAATTGTTTGCGACAGAGGATGACCAGATTGGTCTCCTTGATAAGATCGATCACACCATTCCAACTGGTGATCATTTGCCTGTGTACACGAGACAGTGGAGGTTGCCGGAACAGGCAAAGAACGTTATCAGGGAGGAGTGCCAGAAAATGTTGAGACAGGGCGTGATAGAGCCTAGTACGTCACCGTGGCTCTCTCCTGTTGTGCTAGTTCGGAAACCGGACGGTAGTTATCGTTTCTGTGTTGACTACCGGAAGGTGAACGAACTAACTAAGAGTGATGTGTATCCGTTGCCCCGAATACAGGAGATAATAGATCAATTTGGTGCTGCTAAGTATTTCTCAACTCTTGACGCAAAATCGGCGTATTGGGCGATTCCGGTGGCAGTACAGGATAGGGAAAAAACAGCATTCTCGGATGGTAGGCACACTTATCAATTCCGTAGGATGCCGTTTGGTTTAAAGACAGCGCCTTCGTCGTTTCAGAGGGCCATCAACTTTATCCTTAGTCCGGTACTGGGTAGGCATTCTTTAGCGTACCTGGATGATGTTGTGATATATTCCAGGACGTTTGAGGAACACCTGCAGGACTTGACTGAGACTTTGAAGTTGTTAGATCAGGCAGGTTTCAGGCTGAATGTTCAGAAGTGCACCCTGGCGGCTCAGAAATTCAAATTTCTGGGGTTCCAGGTGTGCCCAGACGGTATCCGACCTGACCCAGATTCTTGCCGCGCCATTGCTGACATGCCTACTCCAAGGACAGCAAAGGACGTGCGTAGGTTTTTGGGGGCGGCCGGATATTTTCGTCGTCATATTGAAGGTTTCGCTGGAATTTCAGCACCCCTGACTGATCTGACAAAGAAAAATGCGAAGTTTGTGTGGAAATCTGAACATGACGAGGCCTATCGCAAACTGAAAGACCAACTAATCACGACACCGGTATTGGCTATTCCTGATTTTGAGAAAGAGTGGGAAGTGCACACTGACGCCAGCGGTATTGCTATTGGCGGGTGCTTAATTCAGCGAGATGCGGATAATTTACCCCATCCAGTAGCCTATTTCAGTAGGAAGGTCAAAGGACCTGAAGTTCGTTATTCAGCTACGGATCAGGAGGCACTGGCAGTAGTAGAATCAGTTAGGTATTTCGAGCCTTACCTATTTCAGTGGCATTTTGTAATCTACACAGACCATAGAGCATTAACACACATATTTAAAAAGCGAACGAAATGCCCACGAATGTCACGCTGGTCTCACGAACTTTCGGCCCACTCGTTCCAGATCTTGTACAAGCCTGGTCCAGCACATGTTGTGCCAGACACGCTAAGTAGAAATATAGCGGCAATGCAGATTAATGAAAATATTGAAACCATTCCATCGGATAAAATGAGAGAATACCAGATGAACGAGCCTAGATGGAAAGAAATTATTGAGTATTTAGAAGGAGGAAAATACCCAAAAACGAAAAAGAATTTACCTATACATGATTTTGAGATGAAACAGGGCGTCCTGTATTATGTGAATAGCCAGAATGATAGGACAGTATTTCAGCTAGTTATTCCGGACGCGTTGCGGTCATCAGCGTTAAAGCTTGCGCAGGCTTCAAAAATTGCAGGGCATCCGGGGATCTTTAAAACGCACTTAAAAGCAAAGTCTCTGTTACGGCCCTCTCGGGACGCAACGGGGTCCTTACTCTGATGTTGTTAGAGGAAGATATATGTATCCGTTCCCAAGCCAGTAGTGGCTATCAAGGGATGAGATCTGTGACGCAAGTAACTTAAAGGGAGTAGGGAAAGAAAGCTAAGAACTTAATATTATAATTATTACCATCACCGATTAAATATATAGAATAAAAGAGTGCACAAGGGGGAGGGGTATTAACACTACACAAGGGGGATTAATCACAATATAGTCTTCTGCTGAAGACTCTGGATCCAGAAGCTAGGTGCTGAGTCCTCGGTGCTCTCTTCGTGGCCACACAACGAATTCTTCAAAGAAGTTGAGCCTACCCTGGCCACAGGTCAGCCAAAACACAGGTCCACTGGGGGCACCGCCGTGGAGGCCGTCAACCACACCTCCAGCTGGTCTGCTGGTAGGTTCTGAGCCAACAAGGCTGGTACGGCCACTCCACGAACGATAAAAGGGGAACGCCCTAGACAGGAGCCTCGTGTGACACCACAAATCACTCTCCTGTCTTCAGTACCCCAGTGGATGATCGTCTCCAACAGTCGGTCCCGGGTAAATCCTTTTACTGCCACTCCACTGGCAGGCTAACACACCACAGTGTTCTTCCGGGGGGGGGCGACTTCACAACAGCTGCAGCAAGCTTCAAGGTATGGAGACTGGCTGCCTCGGGTAGACTGACTCGACTCCCATCACAGTAGTCCCAGGTCGACTCTGTAAGAAGACACGTCATCAATAACCGGGACACTAAAACACCTCACTTACGGGCTCGGGCACAAACACCTGACGTATCCAGTCCATAGATGGCGCTGTCGTCGGAGCACCACCTCACCAGAGGTCAGGAGCGGCTGTGTTGTGAGCTGCACTGGACTGGAAACTGGCCCTTGTGGCCGATATTCGCCGTCCTCATACGGTGTCGTCGTCCGTTTGGCGGGGGTTTCGGGAGCTGACCCACAGATGGCGTGGTCGTTACTGCTCCGTGCTCGGACGCTGGATCCGGGTTCGTAACACATCCCCACCAAAAAGAATTTGGTTTGGGGTTCTATAAAAAGAAACACAAACCAAATTAGTACAGCGACACAACTCCGAATGGACTCACCATTACTGTAAACAGGCACGGCGAGGCTGTCTCGTCCACAGAACTGTCCTACTGGGCAATTCCGGCACAACGGGAACTTGAAGATTGAAGGCGATGTCCCGCCTGGCGTAACCTTCCACGTCTCCACTGCGATGTCAAGCAGGGGCATCATCTCACATCTCTCGAGTAAGGATCGGCGTAGACACGATGAGGGGCAACTCGACACTTCCCTATGTCGTGGCACCGATGATGGCTGACCACAGACGGCATTTCTGGTGCCGGTCCGATGGTCCTTCAGGGAGACAGGAACCTGGAATACAGGGGTCTGATAATTCAGAGTGATAGCGACAGCGGGTAAAACAGTACTTACAGCATACTCCTCTACTAAGCTCACACCTAGTTCCAACAGGGCTGCTTGCACACCGAAGACGGCATTCGCTCTGCCACCGTCAGGTCGACCAACGTTCCGCATAACGCTGTATTGAGGCTCAGCAATCACGCGGGGGTGTCAACCTGTCGGAAACAGTCACTCATATTATCGTATCGCATACCTCCTGTATCTACCATTACCTTCCAGGTCCCTTCTTCAACTGCAACACTTGCAGTGCAAATCCCTAATCCCTGGGACCTTTTCACGATGTTCATGGGAGCCATCATTCGTCGGGTCGTCCACCGGTCCTCACTGAGAGCACAGAGAACACATACGAGAATCAAACAAAATACCGATAGGAAACATTTGGTAAGCCGAGGGATAAGTTTCCTGAGCCTGTCATGTCCATAGCCGGCAACATCCACTAGCCTGGCGTGGACTGAAGAGGGCACTAGACCTTTTGAACACACCTCACATACCTCTGACGTCTGGGGAATCTCTGGCTGGTTCACTACACGCTGTAACTTGCCATACCGCAAGCACACCTCAGCCTTCGCTCCAGACTCGTTGGTATCCGTGGGTGTCTGCACACAAGGCCTCTCTTCTAGCTCAGGTACTTCTGCCATCGTAACCTCATGTTCCTTGTCGAGAGAAGAATCAGGAGACACTGCTAGATAACTGTCGATCTGCGGGTGAGAGGACAAATTAAATATGTTTAAATCCGGGTCTGCCTTTACCTGGATATTACCACTGCCTGTTACCTCAGACCTTGCTGCTCCGGTAGACTCGTCCGCAACCTTGGGAAGATTGGTGCTCCAATCGGTTACCAAGTCGTTGGCTAGTACCACGTCAATCCCAGCCACAGGGAGGGTATCGACTACTGCCAGCGCACATGTGCCGCTGAAATAAGGCGAGTCGAGATGTACTGGCTCTAAGGGGGCGATGTACTGCGTCCTTGGAAACCCAACCAGGACAACCTCTTGTCTCCCGTCCACACTTACTCCCTCGGGTACCGAGCTCTTCACGATCAGGGACTGGGCTGCTCCACTATCTCTGAGCACTACTACAGATCTACCAGTATGATCACTCGATACATACCCACCTGAAGTGTGAGGGGAAAACAATCTGGGTTCTTCCTGCGTCGTCGTCGACTGGCTTCCTGCTGGTGGTGTAACACAGCTCATCAACATCACCTCCCTACGTGCGCTGCCACCTCTCCTGCCTCGGCACTTAGCAGCTACATGCCCTTTCTGCCCACAAGTCCAGCACACCACATTCCTCCTTGGACTCCGGTGTTTCGGACTGCTAGGACTTGTTCTTCGAGGGCTACCTGGGGGCGTCTTCTTAGCACTTTGTGGGACGGGTCGTTCTTCTTCTTCGTCGTGAGGTCTGTCAAAACGGCGTTGGTAATGCCTTGGGCTGTGTTGTGAGCAGAAGGCCTGTGCGTCAGGATATACTCTTCAGCCATGGTGGCTGCCGCACTCAAGGTCTCTACCTGCTGTTCCTCTAAGTACGTCTTCAGGTCTCCAGACAAACAATCCTTGAAGTCCTCGAGCAGAATCAGCTGCTCAAGGTCTTCCTTGGTCTCCACCTTCCGAGAGGCACACCATTCTTGAAAAAGTCGCTCCTTGATCGTGGCGAACTCGGTGAAAGTGTGCTCTGAGATCTTCTTCAGGTTTCTGAACTTTTGCCTATATGCCTCAGGTACCAGTTGGTACGCCATGAGCACAACCTTCTTCACCTTGTCGTAATCGCTGGAGTCGTCAAGGGATAACGTAGAGTAGGCGATTTGGGCCTTCCCAGTCAAGACTGACTGTATCATGATGGCCCAATTCTCCCTTGGCCACTCCAAAGAGGCAGCGACTTTCTCGAAGGCTGCAAAGAACTTCGAGACTTCCCTCTCATTGAATTTGGGGACCATTTTGATATTCCTTACCGGATCGAAACCGCTGGTGTCCGTTGTTAGCCTCCGACCACCGCCTAACCGTAATACTTCTAGTTCATGTTGTCTCTGTCTTTCTTTTTCTTCTCTCTCTCGCTGTTTCTCTTCTCTTTCTCGTTCTTCTCTTTCTCGTTTCTCTTCTCTTTCTCGTTCTTCTCTTTCTCGTTTCTCTTCTCTTTCTCGTTCTTCTCTTCTTTCTTCTCTTTCTCTCTCTTCTCTCTCTCGTTTCTCTTCTCTTTCTAATTCTAAACACCTCATCGCCAATTCTTTTTCTTTCATCTCCATTTCTTTATTTTTCATTTCCACTTCTTTATCTTTTAATTCTCGTTCTAATTCTAACTTCTTCCACTCTATCTCGCGATTGATCTCTAGGGCACGCATTTTGACTGTTAGGAAGCTGATATTAAGCTCACCTGCATCACTGTCAATGTCACTGCCCTTATCTTCCTTTTCCGTGGAAGCTATTTCCTCACCTTCCCTTGTACTAGGAGTCTCGCCTTCCTGTTTCTCTTCTGCCTTCAGGTGCCGGTGAACCTTGGACAAGATCTCCACACGGGAATCACTGGCACGGATCTTGATCTCCAGGTAGGCGCTCACTAGTACAAGCTCTGGTTTGCTCAGATATTTTAATCTGGCAAGACAGTCCTCTCTGTTCAGAAAAGCCTGCACATCGTCCAGATCATCGATGGTAGCTTTTTCTGCCATTGTCACAGATGGAACACTCAACTAGCACTTAACACACCGCTTACACGTTAGCACTTAGCGCACCGAGCACTGTTCTACGTCAATATGGCACTTTATCGCACCAAACACTGCACTTGCCACTATTGCACGCAATCACTTCGGGCACCGCACTACGCAATATCGCACTTGATCGCTTAATCACAGCGAGCACCGTGCTGCACAATATCGCACTTAGTCACTCTTGAGCACCGCACAGGACGTATAACGTCACAATCGTCACACACAGGGGGAATTATATACAGGGATTACGCCACTTCACCACCCCTGTCAAACATACTTAACAAGGGGACGGATCCCGCTGGGGATGCCAATTATGTTACGGCCCTCTCGGGACGCAACGGGGTCCTTACTCTAATGTTGTTAGAGGAAGATATATGTATCCGTTCCCAAGCCAGTAGTGGCTATCAAGGGATGAGATCCGTGACGCAAGTAACTTAAAGGGAGTAGGGAAAGAAAGCTAAGAACTTAATATTATAATTATTACCATCACCGATTAAATATATAGAATAAAAGAGTGCACAAGGGGGAGGGGTATTAACACTACACAAGGGGGATTAATCACAATATAGTCTTCTGCTGAAGACTCTGGATCCAGAAGCTAGGTGCTGAGTCCTCGGTGCTCTCTTCGTGGCCACACAACGAATTCTTCAAAGAAGTTGAGCCTACCCTGGCCACAGGTCAGCCAAAACACAGGTCCACTGGGGGCACCGCCGTGGAGGCCGTCAACCACACCTCCAGCTGGTCTGCTGGCAGGTTCTGAGCCAACAAGGCTGGTACGGCCACTCCACGAACGATAAAAGGGGAACGCCCTAGACAGGAGCCTCGTGTGACACCACAAATCACTCTCCTGTCTTCAGTACCCCAGTGGATGATCGTCTCCAACAGTCGGTCCTGGGTAAATCCTTTTACTGCCACTCCACTGGCAGGTTAACACACCACAGTGTTCTTCCGGGGGGGGGGGGGGGGGGGCGACTTCACAACAGCTGCAGCAAGCTTCAAGGTATGGAGACTGGCTGCCTCGGGTAGACTGACTCGACTCCCATCACAGTAGTCCCAGGTCGACTCTGTAAGCAGACACGTCATCAATAACCGGGACACTAAAACACCTCACTTACGGGCTCGGGCACAAACACCTGACGTATCCAGTCCATAGATGGCGCTGTCGTCGGAGCACCACCTCACCAGAGGTCAGGAGCGGCTGTGTTGTGAGCTGCACTGGACTGGAAACTGGCCCTTGTGGCCGATATTCGCCGTCCTCATACGGTGTCGTCGTCTGTTTGGCGGGGGTTTCGGGAGCTGACCCACAGATGGCGTGGTCGTTACTGCTCCGTGCTCGGACGCTGGATCCGGGTTCGTAACAGTCTCTATTTTATTTTCCAGGATTACTTTCTGAGGTAATCAATTTCGTGAAGTCGTGCCCTCGTTGCCAGAGAAGGAAAGGTACCCTTAAGGTACAAGCCCCACTTCAGGAATTCCCTGAAATTCGTGAACCGTTAGATCGTGTGGGGGCCGATTTGATTGATTTACATCACAGTCATTCAGAAAATAGATATGTGTTGGTACTAGTTGACCATCTATCTAGATACACTACACTAGTTGCATTACCTCAGAAGGATTCTCGTACGGTTGCAGATGCGTTCTTGCGTAGGTTCGTTACTGTATTCGGACCTCCTAAAGTTTTAGTCTCTGACCGGGGTCAAGAATTCAATGGGAATATATTTAGAGAAGTTTGTAAGATTTTAGAGACAACTTCAGCTTTTACAACGGCCTACCACCCACAAGCAAACGGAATGACGGAACGGACTAATCGTTCAGTCAAGGATATGCTTGCAATCCTTGCTGAACATGATGCAAACACCTGGGATGAACACCTACCCTATGTTCAGTTCGCCTTGAATACTGCCATCCACCAATCAATTAACACCCAACCACTTCATTTGTTTACTGGTAATTCATGCAATTTCCCCTCAGGTCTGCTTAACAGACATAATGTTGCATACGGGGAGGACTATCCTTCAGAGGTCCTTGGAAAAATGAGAAATGCATGGAATATTGCAGCTGAAGCGTCCAAGAAGGCACGGACTCGGTATGCTCATTTTTATGACAAGAAAGTGCGCCCTCTTGAGTTGACGGAAGGAAGCCTCGTATTGAGAGTGAATGAGGCTGCGCCCGCCAATCAGAGCAGGAAACTAGCTCCGAGGTGGCGAGGACCATATAGAGTAATTAAAAGGGCGGGGCCAGTTAATCTTGTTATAAAAGGTGTGTTCGAGGACCAGGTGGAAAGGACAATTCATGTAAATAAATTGAAACAATATCATGCTAGAGAGGAATTAGAACTGCCTTCAGCGGGTCTAGTTCCTGACTCAGCAGTGCTGACTCATGGTTTCACCGACGAGTCAGAAGATGAGGATGATCCTCTGTCATCGCTCATCAGTAGTCAGGTGCAGTCTCGCCACCCTATGGTGACGAGATCTCGCGCTATACAGTAAAGTAACTTCCTTGTGTCACGTGGGGGTGGGCGGTCCGGGGCTCTCGGTAACACTTAACTGCTAGGGGCTCAAAAGGCCCAAATACTCAGCCCCTCCGACTCCCGGGATTCACCGGAGTCTCCTTGGTCACACAAGATAGGACCAACAATGCCCACCTCCGCAGGTATTTGCTTCCACCACAAAAGGGGGTGCCACTGATTCACCCTGGAAGCTCTTCAGTCAAACACGGGGAAACTGCTGTTAACAGTTCCGGCCTAGACCCGTGGGGGAGTGAAGGAAGACTCAGGCTTACCTTATAACCATAACCTCCCTGAGCCTTGCCTGCCAGACAAAAAAAGGTTGCAGGAACTCCTTTCCCGCCTGTCTTCTCTATCTTCCTCTTAGCAAAGTCGCCAGCTGGGTTATTATATCTGCACCCCAGCAATGCAGTTCAGTGGGTGTATTATATATTGTTTGTAGCCAGAAATGTATGCTCATAGAGAAATATCATAAATGGAGGCACACTCAAACACAGTAATAAAATGTGTGGATTTACTGATGCAAATTACATAAACACACACACACAATCACAAGTAATACATGAATACGGAAATATGGATAATGAGTCTGGAGATCGTCAGCCTCTTCTTCCACGACCTCCAACCCTCCTTCAACTGGGCAGAAAGACAGGAGTCTCACACTCTCACAGGAGGGCCTCTTCACCACGTTGGCGCCTCTTCTTCACTGTCCTGCCATCCATACACACTGTCCTCTCTGACAGTCCTGGACTCAAGCTGCCTTGCAGCCTACTCTACTATTAAAGTAATAAAGTCTTGCTGCCACATACACGAGTAAATATTGTGGCCTAACTAGCCTACTCATACAAGGGGAAATGGGAGGGAAAAATGATCTACCTTACACTCCTGGCTCACGACGCCTGTCCCTCGATGGTGTGAGGTTCCCACGCTTCCTTGGGTCGATCCTTGACGATCCAGGACGTTCCACAGGTCCTCAGGTGTCGTGAAGCCTTCGCGTCGTCGCCGTTCCAATCCCTGAGATTCAGCTGCCCCAATCCTGGTTCATCGATGGGCGCTGAGCTAATCACTATTTTTCCCCACACTCGCCTCTCCCACAGGGCGTTGCTCCTTGTCCTAGGCACTGTGTTGTCCTTCCAAGATTCTCAGTGGATGTGACCCCAGTCACAGCTGGGCTTGCTCGCCCACCCTTCAGACCTCAACGTCCAGCCAGCGGCGCCGCCCAGCGTCGTCGCCGACTATTTTCCAAGTTTGGCACTTCTCTGCTCACTGAACTTGGTTCCTCTTTGGCTTCCCAGAAGCGCAGGGTCTCCAATAACTGTGATGGGCTGCGCAGGCCAGCTCAATCCACTGAACAAGGCTTGCAGAGCCTCCAATCTTTGAGAGCAGACCGAGGCGCGTCCTGTCGCTTCCACGGTCAGTACAACTCTGACGTTGGCGCCGCCCGGGGCACTCGGTGACGTCATGGCGGGCCCTGATTTGTCGCCCGCGACCTACGTCGGCCAATCCGCGATCGGCTTGTCTCCCTTCCAAAAGGTCATATCTGCCGTAGGGGATACTGTTTCATTTTATAACAGGGCGCCAATTTTCCTTTATTTACAACTTATAATATAACCTCCTTCCATTAAATGGCAGCCGGTCTGGTCGCCACATATATCATTAGACTCCCTGAACCTCAGAGAGTCAGTAGGGAGAGCTGATATGACTCTTTAAGCCGGCAAACGGAAGAAATAGGAGAGGGCACCGTAACATACCCCTCCCCTTAAAATAAGAGTCATATCGGAAGAGCAGCACTCAAGAGGGCCATCTATACTCTTGCTCCCTCCGTTCCTGAAGTGTCACTCCTCCAGTTGGCGATGTGGCTCGTTCCACCTTGCCAGTCACGTGTCTCATTATATCTCCACCTCGCATAGGACCGGGTGTGATGGGTGTTCCCTGAACACCTACAAGAAATCCCCTCTCCGTGGCTACGGGTGTACTCCCACGGCTCGTTACCACTGTAAGATTCAGTGCATGCAGCGCCTCCACCGCGTCGTGCACTCCGAGATAGTCTTGCGTCCTACAGGTACTCCATGTTTCCTCTCATGATCTCCTCTTCGCCAATCTTCTCTCTTCTCGGTTCCTCTTCTCCCGTAGGTGCGTTGTCTCCTCACAGTGGCACTTGTAACCCGTACTCCATCCAGCAGCTCCCTCTCTTCCACACTAGGCTTTTGCGATGGCCCAATGCCCCTCTGGTTAGGCTGGCGCCTACCCTGGGTGTACCTATTCCCTGCTTTCTTCGTATTGCCTTTCCTATACCACTCGCTCCTTCGTTCCCGACGAACATCTTCACTCCTCCAGGAGATTCTCTTCCCTGCAGACGTCTTCTTCGGTTCGTGGTTGGGCTCATCCACCTCCCTGTGGCTCACCTCACCACGGTGGTTCACCTTGCACCTACCACTATTCATCTGGCCGGCATAGGGTGCTTTGCGTCGTGGCTCCTCCACTCTGCCCCTCACTGCCGTTCGCTCATCCACTGAGCTTACTTTATTCACGTTTCTGTATGGAGGGAGTGCGGTCTGCAGCCTCTTCACCGCCCCAGGCGTTTGCACAGCTGCTCCTCGCCACTCCTCCATACGCATCATCAGGCTTAGTCGGAGGTCCCCGTCAGGGTTTTCCACAACCTCCGACGACCTCTCTGCACTCTCGCCCTCGTTGTCGTCGTCTCTGGCGACGTTTTCCCTGTCGAAGTCGGCTTCCTCACTATTATTTGGAGCGACTGATACCTCACCTGGCAGGGTTGTACCGCTGCTTGAAACATAGGCACTCCTGGCCCAATCGGGTTGTATCCTGCCTCCTCCGAGGTCATTACCCAGCACCATCTGTACATGCTCTAGGGGTAACTTAGGGGCTACAGCTACTATAGCTTTCTCGACTCCGCAGTCGGCAATCAGCTGTACTTCGTGAAGTGGCAACCTGTATTCCTCCCCCACACTGCGTATCCTCACCACTCCCACAGGTGAATCATTAAATTCCTTTGGGAGAATACTCCTGGTCACCATACTTATGTCAGCACCCGTATCTCGAAGCACGGCCACCTCCACTGGGTCTGACTTTCCAAACTTCACGTTGGCCCCGAAAACGAAGGGATGTTCACCCAACTTCATTTCCCAACCATTCACGTTGGGTCCACTATAATATGGGGTGTGTACAAACACTCTCTCCTCTTCCAACATTAATCCTACATTCCTTTGGTGCTCCTCACACTCGCGGGCATAATGTCCTCTCACACCACAGTTGTAGCATCGGCCACCTCCCCTGGGCGACCACTCGCTAGTCACTCTGGCGGTACCACTTGCAGACGTCCCCTGTGTCCTCCTTGGACTCCTAGTCGTCGTATCCGGGACTGCAGCACTTGCTCCCGAGTTAGGTCCACTGCTCACAGCTTGGGGCTTCCTCCCCGCGTCTCTTGAGCTCTTGAACCACGTTACTTCATCGGGCACACTACTCTTGGGAGAGTCCCCACCCGCCCTCGCTCCTCCTGAACTCCTAAGGTTCCCTCCCGACCTGGGGTAAGGCGAGTGTCTGGGCGGCCCCTCCCTCCTGATATGTAGTGCCTCCTCCAGCATGTCGGCTCGATCCGCCGCAGCCTTCAGGTCCTTAATACCTGCTTCTCTCAACCTTACTCGCAACTCAGGATGGAGCACTGACATAAACTTCTCCATCACTATCAGTCGTTTGATATCATCCGCCGACTCCGCTTCCTCCGCCTTCAACCATCGTAGGAATTTCCGTTCCATATCCCTGGCGGTCTCGGCGTAAGTCTTTCCCGACGCTCTTGTACACTCTCTGAACCGCTTCCGGTACATCTCCGGAGTCAGCCGGAATGAGTGGAGAACCGCATTCTTAATCGCGTCATAACTCGTACACTCCTCTAGGTCCAGCATGTTATAGGCTTCCCGGGCCTCACCAGTCAATCTGCCCTGGACCAGAGCAGCCCAACCATCTTCCGGCCACTCCTTCAGAGTCGCTATCCGTTCAAAGTGTTCGAAGAACGCCTCAGCTTCTTGTGGTTTGAACGTAGGTAAGTCACGTTCCCTTACCTTGAGGTCATCCCGCCGTGCAGGTAGTGAGGGCAGACCACGTTCAACGCGACGCAATTCGACTTCTTTCTTTGCCTTTATCTCCTCCAGTCGCAGTTGTCTCTCTCCTTCTTCTCGCTGCAGCCGAGCTTCTCGCTCCTCTCGCTGCAGTTCAGCCGCACGTTCCTCTCGCTGCATTTGCGCTTCTCTCTCCTCTCGTCGCAGCTGGGCTTCCAGTTGCATCTTCATTATTTCCAGTTGCAGGCTCCTCTTACTACAGCTGGACCTTCCACTGCTCCCATGTTCACTGTGAATTCTCTCCACACTGGTAGGCGCTTGGGGTGGCCCTAGTCGGGACGGTTCACCTTGCGACGGCTCTCCTCGGGACAGCTCCTCTTGAGATGGCTCCTCTCCCGTCGCTTCCTCTCGAGCTGTGAGCTGTGCCATGATCTCTATCCTTCGCTCCGCTACCTTAGTCGTCCTCAACCTGATCCCAAAGTGGTTTGCCACTTGTTGGAGCTGGGCCTTGGTACACTCTTCCAAAATTCTCTCGTCCCTTGTGTCAATAAATTTCTTTACTTTGTCTTCCTCCATCTCTATATCATTGAGCATACACGACAGCACAGACAAGTTAGTAGGCACTAATTTCACCGTTTCAGTCCCTTAGCCGGTCGAGTAACAGTACCACCGAATTCACTGGCCACACTGTATTAGTACCCTGGTTACACTTGTCTTGAAATTTGGTCCACACTGTAGCTTGCTCCACGCTTCCTGGCGAAGTTCCCAGTTCCTGGCTACTGGGGTTCGAATCCTGGCGAGGTCGCCAGTTCTCTTGTCACGTGGGGGTGGGCGGTCCGGGGCTCTCGGTAACACTTAACTGCTAGGGGCTCAAAAGGCCCAAATACTCAGCCCCTCCGACTCCCGGGATTCACCGGAGTCTCCTTGGTCACACAAGATAGGACCAACAATGCCCACCTCCGCAGGTCTTTGCTTCCACCACAAAAGGGGGTGCCACTGATTCACCCTGGAAGCCCTTCAGTCAAACACGGGGAAACTGCTGTTACCAGTTCCGGCCTAGACCCGTGGGGGAGTGAAGGAAGACTCAGGCTTACCTTATAACCATAACCTCCCTGAGCCTTGCCTGCCAGACAAAAAAAGGTTGCAGGAACTCCTTTCCCGCCTGTCTTCTCTATCTTCCTCTTAGCAAGGTCGCCAGCTGGGTTATTATATCTGCACCCCAGCAATGCAGTTCAGTGGGTGTATTATATATTGTTTGTAGCCAGAAATGTATGCTCATAGAGAAATATCATAAATGGAGGCACACTCAAACACAGTAATAAAATGTGTGGATTTACTGATGCAAATTACATGAACACACACACACAATCACAAGTAATACATGAATACGGAAATATGGATAATGAGTCTGGAGATCGTCAGCCTCTTCTTCCACGACCTCCAACCCTCCTTCAACTGGGCAGAAAGACAGGAGTCTCACACTCTCACAGGAGGGCCTCTTCACCACGTCGGCGCCTCTTCTTCACTGTCCTGCCATCCATACACACTGTCCTCTCTGACAGTCCTGGACTCAAGCTGCCTTGCAGCCTACTCTACTATTAAAGTAATAAAGTCTTGCTGCCACATACACGAGTAAATATTGTGGCCTAACTAGCCTACTCATACAAGGGGAAATGGGAGGGAAAAATGATCTACCTTACACTCCTGGCTCACGACGCCTGTCCCTCGATGGTGTGAGGTTCCCACGCTTCCTTGGGTCGATCCTTGACGATCCAGGACGTTCCACAGGTCCTCAGGTGTCGTGAAGCCTTCGCCGTTCCAATCCCTGAGATTCAGCTGCCCCAATCCTGGTTCATCGATGGGCGCTGAGCTAATCACTATTTTTCCCCACACTCGCCTCTCCCACAGGGCGTTGCTCCTTGTCCAAGGCACTGTGTCGTCCTTCCAAGATTCTCAATGGATGTGACCCCAGTCACAGCTGGGCTTGCTCGCCCACCCTTCAGACCTCAACGTCCAGCCAGCGGCGCCGCCCAGCGTCGTCGCCGACTATTTTCCAAGTTTGGCACTTCTCTGCTCACTGAACTTGGTTCCTCTTTGGCTTCCCAGAAGCGCAGGGTCTCCAATAACTGTGATGGGCTGCGCAGGCCAGCTCAATCCACTGAACAAGGCTTGCAGAGCCTCCAATCTTTGAGAGCAGACCGAGGCGCGTCCTGTCGCTTCCACGGTCAGTACAACTCTGACGTTGGCGCCGCCCGGGGCACTCGGTGACGTCATGGCGGGCCCTGATTTGTCGCCCGCGACCTACGTCGGCCAATCCGCGATCGGCTTGTCTCCCTTCCAAAAGGTCATATCTGCCGTAGGGGATACTGTTTCATTTTATAACAGGGCGCCAATTTTCCTTTATTTACAACTTATAATATAACCTCCTTCCATTAAATGGCAGCCGGTCTGGTCGCCACATATATCATTAGACTCCCTGAACCTCAGAGAGTCAGTAGGGAGAGCTGATATGACTCTTTAAGCCGGCAAACGGAAGAAATAGGAGAGGGCACCGTAACACTTGGTTAGTATAATTTAGTATTCATTAGATTTTCCTGTAAAGGCAATGAGGTGTACTATGTCTATACTTAACTCAGGTAGCAACTTTTACCGTGCTCTTGGGTTCCACCTCCACCAAACCCAGAGTATATCTATGCTTCCGCTGTGTTGTGTCTGTTTGTTCCCAGGTCTGATTGGTACACCGACCCAGTTGTTCCAGCCACACGTGAACCCTTGTCTGTAAAGACCGAGGGGGAGGCACGTTACACAAAGCCCTCCCCCCACCAGACCCAGTAACTCATACATCAGTTACTTAGGGGATGAGTGACTGTCCAAGAGTCACCCGGCCGACGCCTCACGTCACTAACGAGGTTGTCAGGGCCAGCGAGCTGTCCACATTATAGCAGTCACCGGAGGTGCCATACAACGCCGGGGTAGCTGTCTCGAGATCACCACTACCCACCTGCTGCGTCATCAAGACTGCAGCCATTCCAGCAGTGTTGGAGGAGAGGTCAAGAAATGGAAAGCACGTAGCAGTACTCAAGAATTTCGTCGGAAGATTAATGATTACGTCATCTGAAGTAACAAGAAAGCAGAACTAAGTCGGTCACAGGTGAAAGGCACGGTTTCCCTACAGAGTGCCGGGACTCGCCAATAGAAGGTCGCAAAATTGTCTCCTTTGGCCTAAAGTCGGCGGTACGAGGGTATACACAGTTGGTGTTTACGGCCTAGTAACCTGGTGACATCAAGAAACGCCGGAGATGACGTGAGCAATGATGGAAGACGAGACAAGCAACCCGCCTCTACAACCTTCTGACACCACTCCTGCTAAGAGACACCGTTGGTACATCCAGTCCTGCTCTGCTGTGGTCATCTGCGCCGTCAAGTTTAACATCAAGATTGCCGTGTGAACTGTGATTGATATGAAGGCGTGTGGACTGTCGAGAGCAAGATTAATGGCCGAAGTAACAGTATTCTACAGCTGTCACTTGGCACTCCGCTCTACTACACTCTGTCGTCATTCAGGGGTACCGGATGGGAGTACAAGAGGACCAGGTATTGATGTCTACACATGGGGACAAGCAAGATCGTGTTATGATCTCAGCCTACAGGAGAAACGAGTCTCACTCCTTGAGAGTTATTCAGCAAGCCTGACCTAACTAGAAGGTCTAGCAAGTATTGAGGTGATAACGCATATGTAAAATAGTTGGTTGGATATGTGTAACAGTTTGAGATTATGGGCAATGCAGAAGAAAATAGATAAATGACGGGCTAGGAGATGTGGACATTTTGCTGGAGGCGTGAGGCTCGCTTCTGGAGGACCTTGACCTCACTTGAGTGCCAGACATCGCAGGGGGAAGCCGCGCTCCGTTGAGCTCCCGTCAGAAGGGAACCCCTAGTGATATATCTCTAAGAGAAGAGAAGTGTGCAGACGTACCAGCTGTGGAATCGAGCTGGGAACGTTGTGGTCTCAAGTCCTGGTCGACGAGCAGATATTAAATCGCCCAGAAGCATTATTGTGTGCTGTGTGGAGCGCCCTGACCAGACGCCGTCAGAGGGAAAGCGCCCTCGACCAATTAATCTGTGGTAAGCACGATAAACGCCAGTTCATAGTGATTGTTTGTAGTTGGTCGTGTGCCCAGCGACAGTAGCGATGTTTATTTATAGGTTAGACATGTTTTAATAAGGCAGAAGGCCTGAAATAGGAGAGTGAAGAGGGAGGAGCACGGAGCGACGTCCATTCCCTCTGAGCTCTGACGGACGACTGAGGGAGCCCGGCTCCGGATGGAGGAAGACCCTCCCAGCGAGTGAGGACCGCCGCCAGGCGAGGTGGAGTATGGACCCGCCCAAAACGGGGGAGTCCACTCTCACTGTATGTAGAGGACAGATAGAGGTTTGAGGCAAGCATATTGTGTGGTTATTTTTGTTTATGTGTTAAAGGGGAACATTTTATTGGAACGTCGATGGGTTGCAGGTTTGTTCTTTGGGGAAGAAGTTGCTGAGAACTTCGAAGCCAGCAGATGAAGTAATTGATGAGACTCCAAAGGTAGTGGAGCAGAGGACCTCGAGCTGTGAGGAGAAGCAGCAGTGAAGAGGAGTGTCACGTGCTTCTGTAGAGGTGGTGTAGCAGCCAAGAGAGCTGTGGAAGAACCTAACAGAAGGGTGAAGCACCGTAGTTGCACAAGGAAACTTCATGATAGCAGCCGGGAGGAGCTGCAGAGGATCCTGGTAGTGAAGCCCGGAAGAACCTAAGGATATTAGGGTAGTGAACTTCCAGAAGTGGAAGGGGAAGTTCTGGTGGATTACTTGTAGGGAGTTGATAGTGTTTGGTTGTCAGTAGCGTGCAAGACGCAGTGAGAGGTGAGTGACTGTTGGCATTCTTATGTCAAGGAGTTTTTATACTGAAGTTTAGAGTTGCAGTCGTAGGCTTGATTACCTACAGATGTATGTGCATGAGGACTGACAGTGATCGATTAATCATTGTTGTGTATCAATGAACATTTATACTGGTATATGTTATTGCATTCAAATGCTGATTTTCTATATATACATTATCTTGCTGATAGTGCAACAGTGTATGTAGGCTTGACCAACTTGAGGAGGTTAACGGTATCAGGTGGCGAACCAGGAGATAGGATACCACTTGATAAGCTGATAATAGAGTTCTGATGGTATTGGAGTGCAACCTGATTGTGATATTATAGAGTATAGGATTCATTATTATTATATGTGTGTATGTATCGTGTATGTGCTTTGTTCAGTAAATGTGTCACAATTTGCTGGTGTTTGCCCTTGTCCTAGTGAGGCTTCCCAGGAGGTAGTAACGAAGGAGAGAAAGAACCAAGAACCACTGCTCTGGACAGGGTAAAAGGTAATACTAATAAGTCAAAAGGGGATTGAGGAGATCATATCACCTAAGGAGAGAGTGGGGAGTCACAGCGGCTCGAGTGGGTGTGTGCACGTGACAACGAGGCTAAGTGTTGGAGCCGCATCCCCTAAACGTGTGACGTTGAGCCCCTCTCCAAGAGCCAGAAGCGCCAAGGGTGATCTCCTAGTATAAGCACTCTACCGAGTTGTGGGTTGGGTTGTCCGTAGAGAAGGATCAACGACGACAACACCAACCAACCCACAGTCTATAATAATCGACACCGTCATCGTCAGCGACTACATTCAGCATCCAGCAGCATCGATTTTTTTTCTCGATTACTCAATATGAACAATTGATACAAACAACAAAGTTGGCTCTGAACATCGGTGTAAAGAACATCTGGACACTTTTGTTTAAATGTTGAAAAACAGATTTAGAATCAATACTTTATAAATGTTGAAAAACAGATTTAAAATAATTCTGGTATAATATATGAAAATTTTACTCTAGAAATTGGTCATTGATTAACATCGAAGCCCCTGTGTAATTGTCTCAGCCCTGAACAAACGGTTATGGAAAATTATGTTGTGATACTTTTGCAGAATGTTTGAACACAGGAGAGGCGGACCAATATGAACATTGACACTCTTACAGTGAGTGAGAACACTTGGCTGTACAGTCAGCTGAAACCTGTGATATAGTATAGGAATTTTTTTTTATATTTTTTAGATACATGTAATAAACGTTAGGTGTGTTCCTTAGCATGTCAAGGTTGACATTGATGGGGAGTGGTTAGTACACGGATGTGAACTGGATAGTTCCGTAGTACGCTCCCGGATGACTGAAAGTTCAGTCTGAAGATATAATTTTAATGTTTATGTTTGAGCACGGTGTGGCCGGCTCTAGAGAACACATGGACTTGGCTAGTGAAGAGCCAAGAGAGTTTAATAGCTAGTCTTTGATGGTAGAGTAGGGACATGTTATTTAGCTATGTCAGTAAGGATAGGATGTATGTTTCCTGATGTTAGAGGATTGCTGTCAGTTGACAGCTGAGAAACTTATGAAATGTGAACATATTTATTATGATGATGGACTCTATTATTTGTCAAATTTTATTAGTTAGGTTAGCTTTTGTTTGTGGCATGAGTTGAATTCTGGGTTTGGATACTAAATCTCGTGATTTTTAACAAATTAACAAGGTTTACTAAGTGCTTGTGCGGGGGGGGGGGGTTGTAACAAATTAGGCTGTTGTAAGAATTATTCCAGAAGGTTCCAGAAGTTTCGGGTAGGGACCTGACCTCTCAACGCACATTCCCCTGGGGATTAGCAGGTCTGAGTCACAATTGGTGGGCATCTTTGTTCATAGTTTTGTATAATGAACCATCCTATAGTATTCAGTAATTTAGAGAAATTAGCCTTTATTCATTTTGTATTAAAATTGTATTGTATAATAGTACTGGGTACAATATCAAGAGTATTCTAATTATTGAGTAAGTCACCATCAGTGACGTCACGAATCAGATCTAAGTTGTAAGGCGGAGTGACCGGCGGTCATAGGTCATCAGGGTTGACATGTCTACTATTTCTCAAAGTTCAATTAACCATTTTGGGGATCGGGAACAGCTCTGCCGTTAGATGCTTGTGTAATTTAATTTCAGTAAAATAATTCAACCAGTCTGGATCAATTAAGTACAACAGAGGTTAATTGTTATAACTTAAACCTGGCTAAGTAACTTGGTAAAACATAGACTACGCGGAACAATACAATGCTCTAGTCTGGGCTAGACCAGACGAGGACAGATCAGTGTGGACTCCAGGTAAACTGGGGGAGGTCAACCCATCTTACCTCTCCCAAGACCTGCCCAACATCTTCAGCTGGTAAAACGTAGAGGTATAGTTGCTATTGTTAATTATAGGGATAGTCTTCTCATTTGCCATTCAGGTCAAGTAGGGAGTGTTAAAGTGACAGGGAGTGAACATATTTAGATTTTGTTTTAGTTTTCTTTTAATAAATTAATTAGTTAATATTTTGCATTTTTATTGTTTCCATTGGTTATGTTTACTTGTCCTGGTCACGTGGTCCACACGAGGCAGAGTTGAATTGGGCGCCGATTCTAACATCGAATCGGAATTTATCATTACCGTGTAATTTATTCCACACTCAAGGTCATCGGTTATAGTGGGGATCAAGCCCCAAGGTTGATTAATTAGCGTGATCGATCCAGACCTCAATCATATCTCGGTGTTACTGGTCTGGTGGTGGCGGCGGAGGCGACTCTAGGGTTTTGCTCGAAGCCTAGGTCACGTCATACTGGTTGTTGAATCCTAAGTCGGTCAATCGTCTTAGGACCACGTGGCGTGGAGTTGGCTTTGGTAAAAGTTTTGGAGTCCCTTGTAGAGAATAAAAAGTAAGAATACGGGTAGAGGGGGGAGTAGAAGGAAAGACAAGTAGAGAGAAACCCCTACCCATGTTACAACGGGTTGGGGTATGGGGTCAGCTACAGCTCACGGGTTGGTGTATGGGGTCAACTGCAGCTCACGGGTTGGGGTATGGGGTCTACTACAGCTCACGGGTTGGGGTATGGGGTCAACTACAGCTCATTGATTGGGGTACGGGGTCAACTATAGCTCACGGATTGGGGTTTGGGGTCAACTACAGGTCAAGGGTTGGTGTATGGGGTCAATTACAGCTAACAGGTTGGGGTATGGGGTCAACTGCAGCTCATGGGTTGGGGTATGGGGTCAACTGCAGCTCACGGGTTGGTGTATGGGGTCAATTACAGCTCATGGGTTGGGGTATGGGCTCCACTACAGCTCACGGGTTGGGGTATGGGGTCCACTACAGCTCATGGCTTGGGGTATGGGGTCAAGTACAGCTCACTGATTGGGGTATAGGGTCATATTTAGCTCACGGGTTGGGGTATTGGGTCAACTACAGCTCACGGGTTTGGGTATGGGGTCAACTACAGCTCACGGGTTGGGTTATGAGGTCAGCTACAGCTCATAGGCTGGGGTATGGGGTGAACTACAGCTCATGGATTGGGGTATGGGGTCAGCTACAGCTCACGAGTTGTGGTATGGGGTCAACTACAGCTCACGGGTTGGGGTGTGGGGTCAGCTACAGCTCATGGGTTGGGGTATGGAGTCAGCTACAGCTCATGTGTTTGGGTTTGGGGTCAACTACAGCTCATGGGTTGGGGTATGGGGTCAATTACAGCTCATAGGTTGTGTGATGGCGTCAACTGCAGTTCATGGGTTGGGGTATGGGGTCAACTACAGCTTACGGGTTGGGGAATAGGGTCCACTACTGCTCACGGGTTGGGGAATGGGGTCAACTAGAGTCACAGGTTGCGGTATGGGGTCCATTACAGCTTACGGGTTGGGGTATTGGGTCATCTTTAGCTCACGGTTTGGGGTATGGGGTCCACTACAGCTCATGATTTGGAGTATTGGGTCAACTTTAGCTCAAGGGTTGGGGTATGTTGTCCACTACAGCTCATGATTTGGAGTATGGGGTCAACTACAGCTCATGGGTTGGGGTATGGGGTCAACTACAGCTCACAGGTTGGGGTATGGGGTAAACTTTACCTCACGGGTTGGAGTATGGGGTCAACTACAGCTCACAGGTTGGGGTATGGGGTCAACTTTAGCTCACAAGTTGGGGTATTGGGGTCCACTACTGCTCATTAGTTGGGGTATTGGGTCAATTACACCTCACGGGTTGGGGTATGGGGTCAAGTACAGCTCATGGGTTGGGGGTATGGGGTCAACTACAGCTTATGGGTTGGGGTATGGGGTCCACTATAGCTTACGGGTTGGGGTATGGGGTCAACTACAGCTCACTGGTCGGGGTATGGGGTCAGCTTCAGCTCACGAGTTGGGGTATATGTGGGAACCGACCTGTGAGATTTATATTTATTTAATTTATATGAATTTATATTTACGTTAATTTATATACTTCGATAGCAATTTGTATGATAATGAGTTGACTGTATTTCTGCAATAATCTCAATCTCACAAATCGATCCTCTACACATTAGGGGGGTTTATATTAATTTAATTTATATATATGCAGCCAATCAAACTACAGTATTTGACTACATACATTGAAAAGGTTCCTTATCTTATAGTGCAGCAGGTCTTAGTCCACCAGGTATAAATAGGGTGTAGACACCATATTTTCCCTCTTTGAGGTAGCTTCCATCACCCTGGTAACTGATGCACAAAGCATGCTTCCTCGTCTTGACCTGTTAAA
Organism: Procambarus clarkii; assembly: GCF_040958095.1. Classification (NCBI taxonomy): domain Eukaryota; kingdom Metazoa; phylum Arthropoda; class Malacostraca; order Decapoda; family Cambaridae; genus Procambarus; species Procambarus clarkii. The sequence goes on along the minus strand of NC_091221.1, from coordinate 17,858,774 downwards.
AGGGTGCTAGCTGTAAAGCCAGAATCCTATATATGACAGGTATATCAGAGAACACTGTACTTGGAACAATGAAGACCTGGCTTAATTACCTTTAGTTTGAGGCTACCACGAGCTCTAACTGGGTCACCCTATTTAATGACATTATTGGCCATAAATGAAAGATACATGGGTTTCGGAAGAACACTTAACTTGATTTGTTGACAGCGTGTTGATAATGGTACACCTTTGGTTTCCATCCCAGCAAACAATTTTAGGTTGCCACAACATATCTGGAAAGTATTTGAAAGTATTGGAAACGTTTGTTTTATCGTATCAGATACGATATTGTGTGTGGACTTAAATAGGTTTCCAAAACTTATAACCAAGACATATGTATCTAACACTAATTTGAGATGTTGTGGCAACTTTACACTCCTAACATGAGTCATTCATAATCCATTCATACACCAATATGAATCTCTTGTGAAAGGTTTGAGCCTTATCTGAACCCTTTTCACATCTTTGTGTTTAAAGTTAAATTTCTTGAAATTAAATTATATTATTTTATATTATATTATTTTTATTATATTTTATTTTATAATTTATTATTATTTTTCTTATATTTTTTTATATTATATTATTGTTTTCAATTTAAATATTAAAACCAATTTAAGGGTAAAAAAATCAAATAATTTATATTTCTTTTATTATTTACTAACAAATCAGCAAAAATACAAAAACATATGACCTATATAATTATATATATATAAATAATTTATATAATATATATATATATATATATATATATATATATATATATATATATATATATATATATATTAGTGTAATACATAAGAATGTAGTGTAATAGTATATATATTATATATATATATATTTATATATAAATAATATATTTGTATATAAATAATATATTTATATATAAATAATATATTTATATATAAATAATATATATATATAAATAATATATATATATAAATAATATATATATAAATAATATATATATATAAATAATATATATATGATAACCATCTTTGTAACCTATATGTAACTCCCTCTTTGTAACAAAGTTCAAATAAAGCAAATATATGTGTACATACAAAAGAATGGGGGTGGTAGAAGATAATATTAGTGTTTAGTGAGTGACCACAAGGTCTCCTCTGAATACTTTTTATTTTCTTCTCCGAGGCTATGGGTCCCCACATTGGCACCAGAGGTCTTCCTCACAAACTTTTTATATAATATATATATATAAATAATATATATATAAAGGTAAAACTAGCTAGTTATACGTAGATATATGATAACTAACCAACCCTACCAAACCGAACCTAATATATATATATATATATATATATATATATATATATATATATATATATATATATATATATATATATATATATATAAATATATATATATATATAAATATATATATATATATAAATATATATATATATATAAATATATATATATATATATATAAATATATATATATAAATATATATATATATATATATATATATAAATATATATATATATATATAAATATATATATATATAAATATATGTGTGTATATCACGAAAATAAACACGTGATTAAGAATGTGACAATGTCAGACCACGAAGGAAAAATGAAACAGGAAATTTCCTTAAGTACTTTCGTATATTAAATACATCTTCAGAAGGTCATTTTACAGATCGAGTGATGGGTATAAATAGGCAGGAGAGAGTGGTGAAGTAAGGTGAGGTACAATACTTGGACAACGCAGAAGGCCCATTGGCCCATCAGATGCACCCAATTGGCCCATCCGATGTAGCCCAATGGCCCATCTGATACAGCAGACATACAAGCATAATACATAGGTAATTATAACATAAAGAGGTAAATATATACAATAAATTAGTGAGACAAATGTTTTTCAATGATTCTACTTAAATCGCCCTTTAGCTGATCTATTAGAAATGGATCTAAGTTATATAGACCACTGCTAATATTCAAATTACTTTCTTTGGTGATCTGTATCAAAGCGGATTCAATTATGTTTCTGTTATAGGTGCTTTTACAATTTGTTATTGAAGACGCACTCTCCCAATCAATTTGGTGAGCTTTTTCTGACAAATGCACAAACAAAGCATTAGATAATTGGCCATGTCTTACAGAGTATTTATGTTGCGATATTCTACATTTTAAATCTTTAGATGTTTGCCCGACATAGAACTTATTACATTCCTTACAAGGTATTTTATAAATGACGCAATTATCACTACGAGGGCTGTTCCTTACTAATAGCTTACCAACAGTGTTTTCGTAGCTAAACATTACATCTATATTAAAAAGTTTCAAGGCCTTGACAATATTCTCAAACCCAGAGAAATATGGTAAACATAACACATTCTTTGGGCGAGTCCTTTCACTGCATACATTATTATAATATGTACGACGAGCTTTGTTACGACAAACTTCCAAAAAATTCAGTGGGTAACAAAGCTTAAGACCAATCGAATCAATATTCTTAAATTCTTCATCTAAGAATTCTGGACTCACAACTCGAAGAGCTCTTAGATACATTGAAGAAAAAATTGACTTTTTTACATTGTATTTATGCCCTGAAAAATAATGAACATAAGATAAATTGTTCGTAGGTTTTCTGTAAACACTAAACTTTAATGAAGAGTTTTCCCTATGAATAAGCACATCTAAGAATGGCAAACATTTATCAATTTCAGTCTCCATAGTAAATTTTATGGAGGTGACTTGGTCATTAAGTTTGGCTACAAATTCGTCTGTGTTTACATCTGAAGGCCAAATACACAAGATATCATCAACATATCTAAACCAAGGAATGATACCAGGAGTTATTTTTGAAACAAATTTCTTTTCAAAGAATTCCATGTACAGGTTTGAGAGCAATGGCGATAGAGGATTCCCCATTGCCATTCCAAAAGTCTGTAAATAATACTCATTATTAAAGGTAAATTTACATTCTTTAATGCACAACTTAACAAGACTGACAATAATATCAGCAGAAAGAGGTAAGTCATGGCTCATTAGTTCACGAGCAAGATAATCGAGAATATCATCGACCGGTACCTTTGTGAACAAGGAACAAACGTCAAAACTGATTAACTTTACATCAGGAGTGACAGGAACACTATTCAATTTGTTAACTAAATCAAGAGAATTTGTCAAATGAGAAGAGGAGATAGTTCCTAACAAAGGGGACAAGATTTTGGTAAGCCATTTGGAGAGTTTGTAAGAAATGGATCCCACAGAACTGAGGATAGGTCTCATGGGATTGTTAGGCTTATGCGTCTTGACAAGACCATATAGATATGGTAATGAAGGTGATGAAGTAGTAAATTGATTAAGAAGATCTTTATGTTTACTTAACAACTTCCTCAAGCTACTATTGAAGAACTTGATGATGTCCTCAAGAGGATTTTTCCTAAGCTTAGTGTACGTTGAAGAATCTAGGAGGAGATCATTCATTTTCGAAATATATTCCTCCTTGTTTAAAATAACAATAGTGCTGGATTTATCAGCCTTTGTTATATGAATGGAAGGATCGGCTCTTAACTCCTGTAAGCTTCGTCTGAATCTTTCGGGAAAATTGTTTGTTTGGGGCGTCAACATTGAACCATAAACAATACCTTTAACCAGGTTTAGGTTTTGTGAAGACAGAGAGTTATGTTTTTCAAGCTGTAACAATGAACTAGCAATTTTAACTGCAGAAGGTTGATTTGAAATGGCAAAAGACATACCATAACCCAAAGCAGTAACCACATTTTCACATATCGTTTTGGACGACAGATTCAACACGTTGTTAGGATTAGATTTAAAGAATTAGCAAAAAGAAACTTTCATCACGCAATACCTTTGGACTGGAAAAATCTTCTGATGGATGAAATATATAGTGACTTACGCGGAAAAATTAATCAGTTACAGAAAATTCTTAAACGCAAGTTAGAAAGTTTGATTAAAAATAGTGATTGGAACAAGAAATCTAATCCTAACAACGTGTTGAATCTGTCGTCCAAAACGATATGTGAAAATGTGGTTACTGCTTTGGGTTATGGTATGTCTTTTGCCATTTCAAATCAACCTTCTGCAGTTAAAATTGCTAGTTCATTGTTACAGCTTGAAAAACATAACTCTCTGTCTTCACAAAACCTAAACCTGGTTAAAGGTATTGTTTATGGTTCAATGTTGACGCCCCAAACAAACAATTTTCCCGAAAGATTCAGACGAAGCTTACAGGAGTTAAGAGCCGATCCTTCCATTCATATAACAAAGGCTGATAAATCCAGCACTATTGTTATTTTAAACAAGGAGGAATATATTTCGAAAATGAATGATCTCCTCCTAGATTCTTCAACGTACACTAAGCTTAGGAAAAATCCTCTTGAGGACATCATCAAGTTCTTCAATAGTAGCTTGAGGAAGTTGTTAAGTAAACATAAAGATCTTCTTAATCAATTTACTACTTCATCACCTTCATTACCATATCTATATGGTCTTGTCAAGACGCATAAGCCTAACAATCCCATGAGACCTATCATCAGTTCTGTGGGATCCATTTCTTACAAACTCTCCAAATGGCTTACCAAAATCTTGTCCCCTTTGTTAGGAACTATCTCCTCTTCTCATTTGACAAATTCTCTTGATTTAGTTAACAAATTGAATAGTGTTCCTGTCACTCCTGATGTAAAGTTAATCAGTTTTGACGTTTGTTCCTTGTTCACAAAGGTACCGGTCGATGATATTCTCGATTATCTTGCTCGTGAACTAATGAGCCATGACTTACCTCTTTCTGCTGATATTATTGTCAGTCTTGTTAAGTTGTGCATTAAAGAATGTAAATTTACCTTTAATAATGAGTATTATTTACAGACTTTTGGAATGGCAATGGGGAATCCTCTATCGCCATTGCTCTCAAACCTGTACATGGAATTCTTTGAAAAGAAATTTGTTTCAAAAATAACTCCTGGTATCATTCCTTGGTTTAGATATGTTGATGATATCTTGTGTATTTGGCCTTCAGATGTAAACACAGACGAATTTGTAGCCAAACTTAATGACCAAGTCACCTCCATAAAATTTACTATGGAGACTGAAATTGATAAATGTTTGCCATTCTTAGATGTGCTTATTCATAGGGAAAACTCTTCATTAAAGTTTAGTGTTTACAGAAAACCTACGAACAATTTATCTTATGTTCATTATTTTTCAGGGCATAAATACAATGTAAAAAAGTCAATTTTTTCTTCAATGTATCTAAGAGCTCTTCGAGTTGTGAGTCCAGAATTCTTAGATGAAGAATTTAAGAATATTGATTCGATTGGTCTTAAGCTTTGTTACCCACTGAATTTTTTGGAAGTTTGTCGTAACAAAGCTCGTCGTACATATTATAATAATGTATGCAGTGAAAGGACTCGCCCAAAGAATGTGTTATGTTTACCATATTTCTCTGGGTTTGAGAATATTGTCAAGGCCTTGAAACTTTTTAATATAGATGTAATGTTTAGCTACGAAAACACTGTTGGTAAGCTATTAGTAAGGAA